>NW_008710662.1:1689148-1694046 GCF_000327385.1 Lottia gigantea
TTAAATTCTATAAAACTAGACAAGATTTAGTAATTCATTTATTGAGCTGGTGATAAATAGTCCATAAATAAAGTATATATACTTTAAGCTGCATGTTTCATATCAGGTACATACATTGTAGATTCTTTGTTTAAAGTTGCCTATAAGAATGATTTTTAACATAACATATAGTCATTTAAAGACGCTTTAACCAGGTTTGCAATTCATGCATGTATGCCTATGATCTCAGTCATCCGCAAACAAAATCACCCTTCATTAAAATTGCTTTAGCGATACAATAAAGCCGTGGACCTTCACAAACAAATAAACCACCCTTTGTGACTATTGTGCCACTATTCTCTTCTTATTGCCTCTATGTTATTAATATTGATAGCAAAAAAGAGCTTTGGTTAAGACCATCTTCTAAATCCACCAAGAAATGTAAGATTTTAGAAGAATCTTCCGAAATCACCAGTAGAGAGATTTTTAATGTCTATGGTATTATCACTGAAAATGTAATCAACCCCTCTCCATTTGCGAAATTATCAAAACCAACAGTATGCATTAATAGGCAAAGTCTGCCTGCTACAACACTATGTGTTCATACCTTTCAAGTTCTCTCTCGAATCCGGGTAAAACTTCCTCAAAAGTTTAATATTAGTCCGAAATAGACGCAAGGTATATCCAACTATACAAATATTACACCAAAAGTTGCATCTATTTTCGTTTTCGGGGTAGGTCTGAATCAGCTTTGTTAGGTCTAGCTCAACAAGGCGGGATTAAGACAAACCTTTGACAGACTGTCACTCGGAAAGTTCTTACCTTATATACCTGCTACAGCACTTTTAATGACCAAGACCTTGCAGAAAAGAAATTTCGTTGTATTTTACTTCCGAAAGAAAGGTAAGTCGAATTCTCGAAAGTTTAAAAAACTTGCCATTTTCTGTTTTCGACTGAAATACACACAGGGCATACTGATTTTTCACCTGATACCAAAATGATACCTCATCGTGGAGTAGGTCTGAATCAGCATTGTTCAGTCTAGCTAATCAAGCCAGGATTGAGACCAAAACTTTGAAAAACATGCCTAGTGGTAATGACCTGGCCATAATGATGAGGACAAATTTATTGTCCTGCTTGAGGATCTCTACATAGAGATTGCTGGTGGTTGGTTGGACTGGTGGTGGAAGCAGGAATAGCTTCTTCTGTAGGATAATAAGACAAATGCACCAAGTTAAAGCTTGTTATCTGTACTATGGAATTTGTAGTATTTTAATTAGTCAGATCTTTCAAAGAAACATGCATGCACTTCTTTTCTGCCAATAACAATGCAATCCACCTAAGATAATGCTATCGTTGGATTCCAGTGTCATGAGAATTGTTGTGAGTTCCCTGTTTTCAAAGACTTCCAAGACTTACTAGGAACATTCTGTTTAAGATGTTCATGTAGTTCCCAGGATACAAATCATTCTAATTAAGATATAAGTGGACAGACATGTCTTTTGATGTTTACTACTGGACGTCCTGTATGACACAGAAACCCCAGACAAGACTGGGCCTTAGGACTGTTTGTAAAAGAACATACAAAGATGACAGGGCAAGACTGGATTGTTACATGGAAAACAAATATCACATGATGCAATCCCACCAACAAATGCATCACTCATTCAACATGTAAAAAAATTTGTTTTGTGGGGCTAGGCGATTGTGCAAAATACGTAAGCTAAAAGCTCTTCCTGTTGACGGTGACAGAAATGGAAGCCTGGAGAGTTCCTAATCAAAGCTCAATGCAATTACCACGCAATAAACAAATTGTGGATGAAAAATTGACTGCCGAAGAAGATGCGAATGTTGTCGCTTTGGTCTCAAACGCTAACAGTAATGCGGTTCCTGCAGGATTGAGAATTTAGAAAACAACTCCTCAAACAGCTAATCGTGTATAGCTAATCAAAATGTTGTTAGGTGAGTTTTTATTTTATCGAACTAGATAATATAGAACAGAAAGAAAATACTCAACAGTTCCAGAGCAATTATTTCCATTTCTAAATGAAATATTTGTTCAATCCTTGGACTGTACATTTAGAAGAATCAAACCCTCGCTTCCCCAAAATGTAAAATCATTTCGATTGGTGGACACATTGAGAAATGGTTTTCCTGGTCACCATACATACATGTCGACATTATTATCACTCAAATATTTCGTTTCCTTGACAATCTGGGACAATCTTAAACAACGGCGGCTGTTGTATTTTTTCCCACCCAGATAGCGACCTCTTCAGAAAGAGAAGGAACCTCTGTCCCAAATTCGGTGCTAGTGCAAGTAAAAGATTATTTCATCTATATGCTTCAATAAGGTCAGGGATTAGACCCAAACTTTGCCAGGCTGCCGCTCCAAGACAATCCAAGATATAGGCTGCAATTTGAACAGCATTTTAATGTTTCAAATTTTAACCTCGGCACTATAACAGAGCCTGTTCAGGTTCTCTAGCTAAATTTTGTTTGTGAAAAAAGTAACGAATATTTATTTTCTTCTATAAATTGTGTATTTGGGACACTTATTGGCTGGGGTATCATCTTTGACAAACATCATCAACAACGTGATTTGATTATCATTGTAACATAGTAAAAGAATAGGAAATTTAATGGCCCCCTGCTTGGCCGCCTCGCCTAATGTTTTCTAAAAACGTCACTGCATAGTCATTTCAACTTTGGCTATTCAAATGACCCGATAAAGATTTCAACCCTGGGTGCTTCGACACCTGCCGGTTTGTGTCATTTACGAGGCCTATTGGGGTTCTGTCACTATAGTATTACGTTCCTTTTCTAATTACCGGAAACTGGCTTTTCAGAAGATAAACATCCTTTTAGTGGATTGTCAAGAAGGACATTATGAATGGTCCTGTCTGTATTTCAAGGTGGACGTTCGTTGAACTGATCATCTTGCATGTCTATTCTGTAGCAAGATATCTTCTATTTTTTTTCTTAAATCTTATCGTATTCCCTTCCCCGAAATCTATTGATCATGAAATCTATCCCATTTATATGTTCTATAGCAAACATTTGATCGGTAAGTGATATTAGTGAAATAGAATTCCTTCATGATTTCTATTCATCTGCGGTAATAGACTCAGATAGATACCTAAAACCATCACAGGAATGCCCAGAGAAGCCTCTTGGAAAATAAGTATAAAGTACCGTTATCAGCGAATGACATATTTTTCAAACTTTAATAATAATAACTTCTTTTGGTGGACACAGGTTATAAGGGACCTCAAAACTGCAAAATAGAAAAACAAATCCCAAAAGATCAGAAATCATGGTTTTAGATAATTATGTGTTTAACGAGACAGTTATAACATTTGTAAATATATTGATTCCAAGCTTTACTGACAACTGATGTACACCACATCATTAATATGTCATTTATATTTCCTATAACAACGTTTGTTAGATTTAGAATACAATTTTAAAAATCTATTTAATATTTGATATAAAATTGGTGTTTTTTACACAATAAAATATTATTTTAAAATAACTGAATTTGGTTACATTATCAGAAATTATTTATGTGCCTGGACTCTAAAATTGTTTTCTAGAGAAATTTCCATGAAAGACCCAATATGACGGAGGCCCAGATTACAAATGATAGGAGATTACAATGCTGAAGAATTAAGCGACAAGTGAGAATATTATCATGGAAATCTAGAATATTTAAAAAGATAGAAAAAGTGCAGAAATTCGGAACTTAAAAAATACATTTTATTAGGTTAGAAAAAGCAACCAAAGAAACACTTCAATAAAAATAACAAAAGAATAATATTTTGAAAAATGCCAATTGCGAAAACTTGTTAATTAAGTTAAAAACTTAACCAATTCTTATTACTTTTTTAAAAACTAGTTAGATACACATTTCTTGCATTTATGCCAAACTTGTTTTTGGATGTGTTTCATGATGTCCTATAACTCTATTCATTTGAGTTATTGCCCTTGACCACGCGTCAAAAGTTGTTTTTTTCCCCTTGATTAGAGCTGTGTGATTTAATTGTTTGTTGTATTTGGGTTATTGATATTGATTTTAATAATTTTTGTGGAATTATTCAGCATAAATAACTGGCATATATATGTAATTGAATTCAAAGTAATAAAATTTCTTCAATATGAGAAGATTCGCACTTTAGTCACTTAAGACCGTTTTATCATTTCTGACAGCTGCCAGTGGGCGTATGTCACCTTGCCTCGCAAGCTATCTTTTAAAAACTAATTTGCATCGTGAGATACACATTTCTTGCAATTATGATGGCAATTATGCCAAACTTGTTTTTGGATATGTTTCTAAAATTTCTGAATCAGTACATGAAAGTTATAAGAGTGTCGTGTGCAAAATATGCCATGATGACGTTCATGATACACAGATGTTGAGATTATTGTGGGACTTTGCTTTCAGCAAAGTCCCAGTTTGTTATCGAAATGTCAATTCTTTTTTTTTTTTTTTTTTTTTTTTTTTTTTTTTTTTTTTCCGAAATTTACACACCTTCCTGAGCTTAAACTACAATAGTTGCAGCAACCATTCAACATTCACGAACCTTAAATATAGGCGACGAAGTGCTTAAGTATATTTTGGATCTTTTTTGCTAAACCGGAAGTGCCACAGTTCAATATGTGCAAGAATAGATAATCGGCTCTAGAAGTCGTATTTTTCGGTCGATTTTCTTTTGGTTTGCATTTTTGGAATCTACTGTTAAAATCTGAAAGAATAGCAGTTTCAAAATTTCAAAATTCGAAAATTTGTCGCAAACATTTTTTGGCCGATTTTCGAAATTTTTGGACCATTTTTCAGTTTTTTTCGGATTAATCTGAAATTTTAATAAAAGATGCATGTCACTAATGTAAACCATTTGACGTATTCAAAATTTTTGCGT
>NW_008710662.1:1694096-1701028 GCF_000327385.1 Lottia gigantea
ATTTGACCTCTGACGTCTACTTTCGCTTTTATAGCTGTCCAAAAACATCCAAATTCGCAACTTTGGACTGCTCTAGCACGTGACCTAATTAACCTAGAGAGTATTTTTTTTCGGTTTCCTAATGTGCTTCTCGTGTACTTTACATAGATATATAACAATCGTTTTTTTAAAGCAAAATTGAAATTCGTGATTTTTTCGAATTTGAGTTTTTTTTTTACAATATTTGAGACTTTTTGAGCTTAGTGTATGTATATGTTATGATCTATTTGATGTAGAACCTTGATATTTGGAATATAACTAGACACTTTGAATATGAATTCACCTATGACAAAAAAACTTATGTGGGCGTGGCACATCCGGGTTGAATTACTAATTGTTTACATTTTGGGGCTGGGGCATAACTCGCATAGGATGCGTTTGTTCAAAAAGAGACTTTGCACACAATTACCTCATCCTTTTGGCCAGTATGTATTAACAGTTCAGTTGTTTCAGCTTTATAGTTTCAAAAAAGGAACGGGTTTTAACATTTGGATATTTTCATTTTTCGATTTTGACCTTTGTTGACTTTTGTTGACCTATATCTTTTGACCTCTATTATGTAGGAACTTGACATTTGGAACATAACGTAACATTTTGAATATTGATTAACTTATTCAAAAAAAATTGAGTTGGGCGTGGCACTTCCGGGTTTAATTACTCATTATTGACATTTTTGGCCAGGGGCATAACTCGCAAAGTATACATTTGTTCAAAATGGAACTTTGCATACAATTACCTCATATTGTGAGCCACTTTGTCTTAGAATTTCGGTTGTTTCCGCTTCTTAGTTCAAAAAAAGGAACAGGTTTTGGAAATTGAAAATTTTCAATTTTTGACCTTGACCTTTGTTGACCTTGACCTTTGTAGGATCAAACGTCATTGGCATTGGCTATCTATTTGTACTTTCATATTTGCTGTCCTATGTCAACTTCCGGTTTTATAGTCGTGTGCAATTAGAAATTTTTATGACGTATATCTCTTGATCTTGACCTTTTTAGACTTTCTCTTTTACAAGATCAAAGGTCATTGACCTTGGCTATCTGCTGATACTTTCATTTGTGAGGTCTGACGTCTACTTCCGGTATTAGAATCTTCTAAAAAATGAAAATTTCTCAACTTTAGACTGTTCTTGCGCTTGATCTAATTATCGTGGAAGGATGATTTTTTCGGGGTCTTTTGCAATTTGCTACATTTGCAAAGTCCCACTCTGTGCCACGAGTGGCTCTAGTTCATGTTCTTGTTTTAATATTTTTTATTAAGAAATTCGGTTAAATTAGTATAAATACCAGTAATATTTATCATAATTCCATACCAGATTAGATAATACAATTATACTAATCATGTTGTCACTTCGATTACTCGTCGTTGTCGCTGCTCTCCTGGTTTTATTACAACTTGCTGACTCTTCTCCCAATCGTCCGAGACGTTTCCCCTATAAATATCATGACAAGAGTAAGTATGTCACTCTAATATTATCAGTAATGTCACTTAATGGATCATTGTTACACTTATACCCTTCAAGGTCAAATTTGTTATTCTGAAAGTTCAAAATGTACATCATTGATTAACATTGTTTGATGAAGATACCCAAATCTGGTTTTCGCTTACGAATCAATTTTTCCTGCAACCTCAGGTTTCAGACGATTCGAAATTTGCATCATAGACTTACTGCCTAACCCCCATTTCACCAGAGTTTGTTTTTTCCAATCGGCCAGATTTGTAACTGATTGTCCCCGATGATTAATGTTTTTGATCGGCCCGATTGTCGTCTTAAATCGGACCAATGCGTTCCCCTTTTTACCCGATTGATTTCCGACCACGATCGATTTTGCGTTGGTACACGGCAATTGCCTGGTAGAGACCTGCTTCTCACCACAAGTTGTTCAATCGGTAGTGGCCGAATGTAGGCGTATGTTGACTACCAAAGTAAAGGACCTTTCCAAAGAATGTTTTGGCCCGACCATTTTTTGGTCGATCGGCCGTATTTTTGCGCAAAAAGTCTGTGAGCACTCTCAAGCACTCCGAGGGTATCGAAAAAGGGACCGTTTATAAACATGTTGAAAAAGGAAACGATCGGAGGCGATTTGGGACGATGGTAGGTGTTTAAGGACGAGGATCGAGCTGATCAAAAAATTAAATTAATCTGGTATAATCTGGTCCATACCGAGACGATTGTACCCTTGGAGTCCATCGCTCCAGAGATTGCCCCTAATTCAAAGGGCAGTGCTCGTTAATGCCTGCAGGTTCACGACTTTTTTGCCAAACTGAGGCCGATCGACCACAAAATAGATTGGGTTCTTACAGGACCAGGGTATAATGGGTCTCTAACATGTTTCTAAGATTTTTTTTCTATTTTAGTTTGTGATGATTATCACCTTCCTGCTCACGCCGAATGGGTTATTACTGAAGACTGTGACAAGTATAATAGACCATTCAAATGTTCTGACGGCTATCATCTGAAAGTTACCACAATATGTCACTATGGGAAATGGAAGTTGGGATACGCCTGTGTAGAAGAAAGTCCATGGAGGGGTAAGATAGAAATTTCTTTTTTGAATAATGATTTACTTACTTACTTTCTGATCTTGATAAGGCGAATGAAAACAGGCAATGTTATGATGAAGCAAATAGAAAGATAATCTATGTACCATTTATTTTGTAACTTTAATATTTTATTTTATTTCAGGGTAAACAACAATCACCGGTTAAGCTTGGATGACCTACTGATAATAAAATATTAGAATAGGAATACAGATATGTGTTATTTCATTTGGGGTTTCCAAACACAGCCTACATGAAGGGATTTCATTGAACACAGCATATGTCTTCCATCAAGAAATGAACCTTTTTCAAAACCAATGCCCTGCCATTTCCATTTGCCAAGATTAGCAATAAAGTTCACTGTATGTCATGGGTTTTTATAGTTTCTTACAGATTTTCAGAAAGCTTTGGAAGGGAATTTCAAATCCTCTTTTTTGAGTGAAATTATACATTTGTCCCGTGGCTGTGTAGCCGATTCAACACAAAGCATGAATCCCACGATTTGTTATTATAAGGATTCGTGGAAGTTTAACATATATGTTGGTTCACTTTGCGAGGCTCTATGATCTAGTTACGATACAGGTACAATAGAGTTACGAATATTCGTGGGATTGGGCTGGATTCGGATGAATATTATCAAGAATTCACTACGTATTCAAAAAGCTTTTACGAATACTGCACGAATGTTAAGAAACTGTAACGAATCGACTAAGAATAGGCCGAATGCAAGTACGAATTAGGTACGAATAAAAATGAATTCCCTCAAAATAGCTCTAAAAATGTCCATGCTTGGACATAAAAGAATAGCTAAGAATGCTTACGAAATGATTACTTTGAACAGCTCAAAACTTTTGCCACGAATTTCCGATAGCTCTAGAATAGTAAGGACTAAATTCAATTGCGAATCCTAAAGTTTATCAATTCGTTACCTCTGTGGAAGAGTAGCATTAGGGGTCAGAGTATGTATGTAACTTTCTCATACGCTGGTAATTCTTCAAACAATAAAATTCTAAGGTCTTTAATTCTTATTTTTGAATATATTTCTTAATATATCTGATTATTGTATTATGTCGAATTGGTTACAGATTGGAATCCAGTTGGTTGACAAATATCCTAATCCTTAATTTGGTTAAAAGGAAGAATGACATGTATTAGTAAGATTAGTAAAAGTTTGTCATTTTAAGGCTTTGTTTGCTTTCTTTATTTTACACGATTGCATCTTAGATTTTTAGGAAACATTAAATTATTTCAAGGGTGCAGAATCTCTAATGCATCGAATCCATCAATCGTTTTTGACGGTGTTAATAGAAAATTGTGATAGATCAGATCATCATTCAAGAATCGTATGCCCTACAACACAGCTTTAACCCCCCGTGATTTCTCAATTTTCTCAATGATGTAGATCTGAAAGAACGGTAAAAGAGAATACCGGTTGTTATTTGGATGTGGAAGTGAACCAAGGCCCCGTTACGCAGCTGTGATAAAGAATCACTTGATATAAAAAAAAAGTAGTTTATATAGCTAGCCTTAAAAATATTTCCCATTGCTAACTTGTTGGGATTGGCAGTCCTCATTGGCTTATAGGGGGAGTAAAACTCCATCATAATTCACAACATGCCTTTCCTGATATTTCACACAGGATATTATTCACTGTCAATAATAATAATAAATCTTACTGTTTACCAGAATGTATCAATGTATCATTCAAATTGTAAATTCTGCCTTTCGTGACTTTTACATTGGCCATTGTCATGCTTTTGCGCTTATCAATTATTATATTGTTGGCGCAACCGTTCATCTGGATGGTTTTCTCTTTCAGATATACTTTCTGGATCTGGAGGTTCGGGGGCTAGTTCTATGTATTGGACGTCATAACAAAAGATTCTGTTGATGATCGTCATTGTTTACATTCTTCATTAATGATTTAACATGTTTTTAATGACCAAGAGCAATATTCATGCACATGAAATAAATATTTAACATAAAGATTACATTTATAGACGAATTTTGTTGGGCCACGTTCTACGTCCCGATTGTGGTACAGATATAAAGGAATAGGTACTCAAAGTCTTCGTACACGTATATTTATCATCAATACTTCTCGTCAGCGTTAAGGCGTCTTGTTCGACAGCAAAGAAGCGAATTTTGCCCGGGCGGAAACGCTAATGGACATGTAGATAGAGTCAAATCAGTTTATTACCACTCTCATGTTCAGATTGAGGAGAAATCTAATATGATGGATTAATGGAACCTTTAAAAATCAGAAATTGACACTGGACAGTCATTATAATATTTGTGTGATGGAATCTGGGATATCAGGTTTGCTGTAATATCTTCGAACTTGGGTCTTAATTTAACAGAAACGTGTGTTATCTCCCATTTTCTATATTTGCCTCATCAAAATCTCAAAATAGTGTTCGTCGATGAATCCGATAAAGCAATATTTCTAATCCTTCAGCCAGTGAATGATAACCAGGTCTTTGATAGGTGTAGTATTCAATATAGTTCTCGAACAGAGTTTATTTCATTATCAAAAACGTCGTAAATTATATCTGAAAATATTTTTAAAGTATGCTGTATATATCTATGTATCTTCTTGTTCTAAAAGGGTTTATTAATGATGGAGAGTACTTATTTTTAATTAAGCAGTTTGACCTAGTTTTAGTTTTCGGGGAAGGGAGGGTTTGATTCTCCCAAATGTACAGGCCTAGGGTGGAGCAGACACTTTATTTAGAAATTAGGATTAAGGGTCTTGATATTGGGTTTTCTTCTGTTCTTATTCTGATCTGAAATTAGAAAAAATAACTCGGCGAGAAGTATAGTATCTGTTATGTACTGATTGTTTTTAGTTTACTATGAACAATATTATCATTTAAGTTCTTATTTTTTGAATATGCAACTATCATTTTCTGCTTTTGACATGGGGGAATTTCTCTTGAAGGCTCTTATAGTGGGCATGAACTATCTTGCTTGCTCGATTGCTGGTTGTATTAAACGGGACAACAAAGGGCGCTATGCCTACATTATGATGAATATTTAGTCCTATAGGTCTTGCTGTATTTAATGTCTCAATCCAATGGGCCTCCCTAGATTGACGGAATTTGGTAGTTTCATCTTCGGGCAAGTCAATTTCTATACGCTCAATTGGGATTAGGGTGAGATCGTCTATTGAATGGTCGTCGAGGTTGAAATGATTAGAAACAGGCTTGTCTTTCTTTAATTTGATGTCTGACCTATGAGCATTAAAGCGAGTTCGTAAATTATTCTTTGTTTCTCCTACATATTGTTTGGGGCATTTCTTGCATGAAATTAAATATATTACATTCGAATGTTCACATGTTAGATGTTCCTGGATCGGGTACCTTTTATTCGTAGAGTTGCTTACAAAATAATGAGTTTCTGATATATAGGGACATGTTTTGCATCTACTGGACAAACATGGAGCACTTCTTAAACCTGGAGGTACTTCGGCATAAAGTCTGTTTTTAGCTGCTATCTGTGCTAAGGTGGAATTTTTTATGTTTCGTAAAAATCGTTTAGAGTACCCACGCTCTTTCAGTTTTGAGAAAACAATCGTACAGGCTTGGTTGAAATCAGAAGATCTTGTACAAATTCGATGAAATCGTAAAACTTGTGACTTAATTATACCAGAAAAGGTATGTTTTGGGTGAAAGGAGCTCTTGTGCAAGAGTTGATGAGTATCAATTTCTTTGAAATACACTTTAATATCCAGTTTATTTGTTTCTGCTATGGAATCTCCCTTAAAGACTGTGGTATCGAAAAAGTCTATGCTTTTGTCACTCACGTTTGCGGTTAGTTTGATAGAAGGATGGTGGTTGTTGAGAATTTCAAAGAATTCCCAAAACTGTTCGATAGAATAAGTCCAAACCATAAAAATGTCATCCAAAAAGCGTCCGTAAAAAAGTGGGTCAAATGGGCAGAGGGGCAACACCTCACGTTCCCACTCTGCCATGAAAAGGTTTGCGTACGAAGGGGCGAATCGTTTGCCCATTGCTGTCCCTGAAATTTGTAAATATGTTTTACCATTAAATGTGAAATCGTTTCGACTAAGACAAATCTCTAAAAGCTGTAGAATTGCATCGTCGGGTCTGTTTGGATCTGGGTTTCTATTAAAAGCTTTACGAACTACCGTTAAACCAGTAGTGTTATCGATATTGGTATACATAGAAGAAACGTCGATAGAAATTAAAATAGCATTAGAGGGGACTCGAAGATTTTTTATTTTATTAACAAAATCGGTTGTGTCTTTAAGGTAGGCGCGATGTTGGCATGCTAGAGGTAGTAAGAAATGACCAATGTATTCTGACACTGCATATGACTCACTACCACAG
>NW_008710662.1:1701078-1753872 GCF_000327385.1 Lottia gigantea
GTGGATTTAGGAATAAACATTGTTCTAGCACCACGTGGGGGGTGGTTTCGAAAAAAATATGTGCAGTTAAGATTTCGTTGAAATCGTTCAATGGATGGTCGGAGATAATTCAAGTTAGCTATCTTTGGTGTGGGAATAAACTTAAGTCCACGGTCTAAGATTGAATGCTGAAGGGGTGTGAGAGTTTTGCGGCTCAAGTTAACTACAGTTTGGCCTAGCGGTGGCCTCTCAGTATTTTTATCCCCAGTAATTAGTTTAAAGACTTACTCGATGCTTGAAGCTGGTGTATCCAAAACAAATAGATGCTGTTTGCTGTTTCTGGAGACCAATGAAGATTATCAACTGTTTCGAATTCTTCTTCGTAGGGTGGTAAGATTGTTGCGCTGTTGATACTGGACTCCATCATCATGTTGTTGAGAGTGCTGAGGTTCTGTTGTGCTTTCTTCGAGATTTTATTTGAAATGGGTATACATGTGAAGAGGATCTTGGAGTTTGGGAAGGTTTTGTTGGCTGTGGCGATTAATTTCTGGGCTTGGTTAAAGGAGGTCTATGCTATCTGATCACGGTTGTTGAGGCCTACATGAAGAATAATGGTAGTAGGTTTGGGATCATGGTCGTATGATTCCAGGATTGACTGTATGTGATGGATTTGGGCACCGGGGTAAGAATGTATTTCGGTGTCTGAACTGGTTTTGGTAATTCGATTCAGGTTAGATGATCCAATTATTAAGGTAGATTTCTTTAGAGCAGGTAGTTTCCATAATGATTTGTCCTTGGTTTGGTGATAATACGGTTTGGTAGCGGATATAATGGTCGTCGACGGTGTGATTGGTACTGGTTTGGTAGTTGTTAGAATTGTAGCATTGGGAACGGACTGGGATCTGGTTCGAGGGGGTGGGGGGGGGAGGTCTGGATACACGTCTCGACTTGGATGGAGACTGAGGGGTGGTTTGCTGGTCCAAAAACGCACAGAAGGAAGAAAGGTTGGCGGATCCTGGATCACGTGGTGAAGATTCAGATGGTGTGGAAGGCGAAGACGAGTCTGAAAGAGAAAAGAGAAGGGGTGTGCCCTCTCTACGAGAGCGTTTACCTATGTCTGCTGGACTAGGAGTAGGTGAACTTCGGGCTCGTTTAGGGGTTTGGTTCGGCAATGTGGTGGCTCTAGATGGTGCAGGTGTAGTGTCCATTTCAGTCGGTAGAGATATGGTTACTCTGGTTTTTGTTTCGTTGATTGTTTGGTAGAATTTGGAGATTACAGCTTGAGTGAGACGTTTCCCATAGGAGCAACGGGCCCAGGACAGGGCATGGGAAACGATGCGGTCGACGGCAGGTGATGATAAAGACTTGGTACGAATGGTGGTCAGCTTCTCTTGAAGTGTGGTTTGGTAATGGTCGATCAGGACCTGCGTAACCTTACAGAGCCATGTCCGATTGAGGGATCTAATATTCGCATCGACAGCTGATGTTTTCATTGCTGGACGGATAAAACTATCCAACTCAGAGACTTTGCGTTTGAAGGTAAACGCTGGTTGGCCTTGCTGTTGAAGGGTAAGGATTGCCAAATGATGGAGGCACTGCAAAACTTGGAAGAACACCTTCACAAAGGGTTCTTCCTCCTTATGAGTGGGGACTGGTTGGCGTCGGTGGGCTGGTAGTCGTTTCTGTTGTTGGTCAGGTCGATGGTTACCTCGTGATTGGTAGGCTGTGTTGTAGGTAGGTCGGCGATGTGGTTGGATATAGCTGGATGGGTTGGTTGGTGGTCGGCGATTGGTAGGTCGGTGGAAGACAGGGCCGTTGTAGGGTACGTGATATTGGTTTGGTTGACGATTAGTGTTTCTATTTCTGGCTTCTTGCCAGTGGTTGTTGTAGTTGGTGAGCATAATGAAAATAACTTGGGGTTAGAAGGGAATGTACAGCGGATGTAACAGGAGGAAACTGTATATGGCAATTGACACGAACCGGTTTTCGAAACATTATCCTTTTTCAAGTGTCGAGGAATGGTTATGAAATGAGATTGAATTTGCGATTTATATAGTAGTCAGTTAATACAGGTTTTTGATTTTCTAAAAATTATTGAGTGAATCCTGTCATATCTTTGATCAGTTGAGGATTAGGATTATTTTTGATTTCTTAATTAGTTGAGTCATATCTTTGATCAATTGAGGATTATAGAAATATTGGATTAGATTTTGATTATATCTGAGTAATAATTCAGGAGGATTAGATTATCTCAGAGTACAATTTACATAAATAAAAAACATAAATAAACAGAAATCAAGAATACAAAAATATAAAATAAATAAACATGAGAAATATTTGATAAAATAATTTGGATTAGTGAATTGTAAATTGATTAGAACTAAGGAGACATATTTCTCTACAATTAGGCGTTTATTTTATTCAATTACCCAGCTTTCAAAAAGGATAACGAACTTAAAAACCTTACGTGATCTTTTAAAATATTTTTGGTGTTTAAAAATTACCGGCTGGATTCTTTTAGTTAAAAAACTTTCAAATACGTTAGTTACAGGGCACATTTCTCTAAATTTTGGTGTAAATTTTTCATAAATTTGGTCAAATTTTCTTATGACCAGGGAAAGACTTTTTCAAATCAGCAACACTTGCTCTAAGATACTTTCATTAATTTTGATAAACTTTTAGTGAATCCAATCACAGAGAAAACGTCATTAAAATGTAAATACACAGGGAGTTTAAGAAATTAAACCATGAGTAAACATAATATTGAAGATAATATTAATTTGGCGGACTTCCTAGGCCTATTCAAATAATAAACACAGGGATAATTGTTGGTAGTTTAGTAAAGAACACTTTAAGTGTTTCAAATACTATAAAAATGTGCATAATTAAAACTAAAACTGGAGTGGGATAGTCATTCATTGCAGTTAAGCGATGTGTTATTTCGAATTAAACAATCTGTAACATACGTGATTTATAATTGAGTCCACCTGATGATGACGGTATCAAATAGACTCTCTATTAACCATCCTCAGGATATTTGAAAACACCAAGTCAAGGAAAGATAACACCCCCACATCTTGGATCTCGTTAGTTTAACCAATAGAATAGGTACTTTAATAGTTATATCCCTGACTATCAAATTTAAATTACTCTTTTTCTGCCTAAGGCATTTTACCGATTAAAAGGGACACATTATTGCATACTTGATAAGGAGGAAACACACAGCTTTGATCTTGAAAGAAGCCCCTTAGACATAACTTATATAAGATTTTAGTATTAACCAATCAAAAATACCACGACCATTTTAATATTTTCATTTACTTCCTTGTCAGAATCCTACATGTATAGATGTAACAGTACAAGAGGACATCATACGTTAGTTACTTCTACTTTTAGTTATCTTCTTTAATAAAACAAAATCGTTTTCTATTGCCTTTAACCATCTATCTATGACAGAAACGTCTCAACGTTATGCTTTCTTGTGGGCAAGAAGTCGAGAATAGTTATGGTCGCATTCGGCTTCCATATAAAACGCCTTTTGTTGCATTCAGTTACCTTCTGGTTTAAAGAATTAGAATTAGAACGTTCAGAATAAAAATACATATGAATAGCTCTCATGCGTTTAGTTCAAATTTCAAATTTTTTGCAGTGTTTTAAATAGTAAAGGTTTTTGTTAATAAATATAGTACTGAACAATATTGTCTATGTTACCTCTCCGTGAGAAACACCGAATTGATAAACTCAGTCTCAGTGGTATCATGTGTTCCTGAAGGCTGAGCATCGCTAGCGACCTCCGCCACATTACTTTTTTTTCGTTGAGCTTTAAATTTGTATCTTTGCACTGGGGCTTTTAACGAATTACGAAAACGAATTTAATTTCACGACCCCACATGATAGAGCAAAAATATAACACTTTTTTTTTTAACTTTATTATTTGGAATGAACATTTTTTTCTCGTAGGTGTCTACCCAATCAGAAGCAATCTTCTTACATGCTATTCTGTGAAAATATAATACATACCAGGCAATCACCGATAGAATTATTTTAAACCAAACTAATAACTGCAATAGTTAGACATGTTGATTTGTTTTTTGATTGAATAAGAAACATACAGACATAACTGCAGGCAAAAAACGGTGCTTATTCAGCCTTGATTTCCTTTTTATTCTTTGAGATATAATCATGATATTTGAAATGACTTCCGTAGTCTCTACTTGCTTGCAGGTAAAGAAACCGATAATGAAAAAAAAATAGACACAAAACGAAATAATTTAATGCGAAGAATATCATGAGTTCAAAATCAAAGCAGCAGACAAGCGATGATTAGGAACAACATCTGTAATTTCTGTTGAAAAGGTGTTTTATGGCAATGAATCGTGTATATTAGTCCCAAACGCTCATTTCTCCAGTTGTTTATTTTCGGGCGCTATAATAACATTTTTTGAATATTTCTGGTGTGTTCATTTTCAAATTTTTAAACATCCAAAGTTTAATGTCGATGATCACTTTGGGTATCTGACCTCGAATCATTCAACGAAGTATAGAAACTTAAATTAACCAAGACAATCTTAACATTATCAATATTCATTGATCTTGACTATCTTCATGCTTGGATAGCGCCAGACAGTGTCATCTCTAAGAAGAGAGTACATGTACGTTTTTTTAACTCAATTAATCAGCACAGCATGTTGATAATTACATGAATTTATGAGTTGCCTTCCTCAAAGGTTTTATCTATAAATTATCAGTTTTATTCTAGAGATTCCCCAATAATAAAATTGGCAGGTGTATTCCATGCAGCCAGTCAATTTGATAAAGCTGGAGAGTGTTTTTAAAATACTTGAAACAAGGTAGAATTATTACCTGAGATATTCGATACTTACTACTTTATCATCTGTGCTGCAAAAACACTGAGGTAAAGGAAATGCCAAATCTTTAAGTTAAAGATATAGAACAGATTGAATGTGTTTCTACCACACTAAACGTATAAAGATAATTTGTTTTGGTCCCTCCCAATAGCTGATATAAATCAAATTCTATTTTAACAAACTTGCAAATGTAACATTTTCATTGGCCCAACCAGGTGTAGAAAGTAGATGGTCAGATAGCATATCAAAATCTACAAGGTCCTCGTCTATTGAATTTTATTGTATGAAAACAGATAAAAGATATTATTTCAAGTTTTTAAAATAGAATTTGATTTATACCAGCTACCAAATTATCTCTATACGTTTAGTGTGGTAGAAATGCCGCAACAATAAAGCAGTGGACCTTCACGAACAAATAAACCGCCCTTTGTGCCTATTGTGCCATTGTAGGCAATGTTCCCTTTTTGACACGTGTTCCGTTCTTATTGCCTCTATGTAATTTATATTGATAGAAAAGCAAAAGCTTTGGTTAAGACCATCTTCTAAATCCACCAAGAAATGTAAGATATTAGAAGAATCGTCCGAAATCACCAGTAGAGAGATTTTTAATGTCTATGGTTTTATCACACAAAATGAAATCAACCACTTGCACAACAATCTCCATTTGCGAAATTATCAAAACCAACAGTATGCATTATTATGCATAGTCTGTCTGCTACAACACTATGTGTTCACACCTTTCCAGAAAGCAAATTTCTTTTAATTTCTCTCTCGAAATCCGGGTAATACTTCCTCAAAAGTTTAATATTAGGCCGAAATAGACGCAAGGTATATTCAACTATACAAACATTATACCAAATGTTGTGTCTATTTTCAGGTCTGAGTAGGTCTGAATCAGCTTTGTTAGGTCTAGCTTCACAAGGCAGGATTAAGACAAACCTTTTACAGACTGTCACTCAAGTTAACGTTCGCTTCCAGCGGATGCTGATATCGCAAACTGTCACTCGAAAAATTCTTACCTTATATACCTGCTACAGCACTTTTAATGACCAAGGCTTTGCAGGAAAGAAATTTCGTTGTATTTGACTTCGGAAAGAAAGGTAAGTCGAATTTCTCGAAAGTTTAAAAAATTTGCCATTTACTGTTTTCGACTGGAATACACACCGGGCATGCTCATTTTTCATCTGATACAAAAATGATACCCCATCGTATGAATCAGCATTGTTCAGTCTAGCTTCACAAGCCAGGGTTGAGACCAAAACTTTGAAAAACATGCCTAGTGGTAATGACCTGGCCATAATGATGTGGACAAATTTATTGTCCTGGTTGAGGATCTCTACATAGAGATTGCTGGTGGTTGGTTGGACTGGTGGTGGAAGCAGGAATAGCTTCTTTTGTAGGATTATAAGACAAATGCTCCAAGTCCAAACTTTTTATCTGTACATTCTTTCAAATGAAATTTGTAGTATTTTAATTGGTCAGATCTTTCAAAGGAAAATGCATGCACTTCTTTTCTGCCAATAACAATGCAATCTACCTAAGATAATGCTATCGTTGGATTCCAGTGTCATGAGAATTGTTGTGAGTTCCCTGTTTTCAAAGACTTCCAAGACTTACTAGGAACATTCTGTTTAAGATGTTCATGTCGTTCCCAGGATACAAATCATTCTAATTAAAATACAAGTGGACAGACATGTCTTTTGATGTTTACTATTGGACGTCAAGTATGACACAGGAACCTCAAACAAGACTGAGCCTTTAGGATTCTAACATGGTAATATACTAGTACTAGACACTTTTACAGCATGCTGTTCATGTATGTCTTTACCGACTGTCTTGTATCACTTTTTCGTGGCAAAGACAAGAACATTACAGGTTTGTTATCAAATTGTATGAAAAGAACATACAAAGATGACAGAGCAAGACTGGACTTGTTACACGGAAAACAAATATCATATGATGCAATCCCATCAACAAATGCATCACTCATTCAGCATGTAAAAAGATTTGTTTTGTGGGGCTAGGCGATTGTGCAAAATACGTACGCTAAAAGCCCTTCCTGTTGACGGTGACAGAAATGGAAGCCTGGAGAGTTCCTAATCAAAGCTTAATGCAATTGCCACGCAATAAACAAATTGTGGATGAAAAACTGACTGCCGAAGAAGATGCGAATGTTGCCGCCTTGGTCTCAAACGCTAACAGTAATGCGGTTCCTGCAGGATTGAGAATTTAGAAAACAACTTGCGTTTCCTCCTCAAACAGCTAATCGTGTGTAGCTAATCAAAGTGTTGTTAGGTGAGTTTTTATTTTATCGAACTAGATAATATAGAACAGAAAGAAAATACTCAACAGTTCCAGAGCAATTATTTCCATTTCTAAATGAAATATTTGTTAAATCACCAAAATTTAAAATCACCTCGATTGGTGGACACATTGAGAAATGGTTTTCCTGGTCACCATACATACATGTTGACATTATTATCACTCAAATATTTCGTTTCCTTGACAATCTGGGACAATCTTAAACAGAGGAACCTCTGTACCAAATGTGGTGCTAGTATCACCAAGTGAAAGATTATTTCATCTATCTGCTTCAATAAGATCAGGGATTAGACCCAAACTTGCCAGTCTGCCGCTCCAAGACAATCCAAGATATAGGCTGCAATTTCAACAGCATTTGCAGTTGTAATGTTTCAAATTTTAACCTCGGCACTATAACAGAGCCTGTTCAGCTTTCTAGCTAAATTTTGTTTGTGAAAAAAGTAACAATCCTTTTCTTCCATAAATTGTGTATTTGGGACACTGATTGGCTGGGGTATCATCTTTGACAAACATCATCAACAACGTGATTTGATTTATCATTTAACATAGTAAAAGAATAGCCGGTGACATCTCTAGAAAATTTAATGGCCCCCTGCATGGCCGCCTCGCCTAATGTTTTCTAAAAACGCCACTGCATAGTCATTTCAACTTTGGCTATTCAATTTATTTAAATTTACAATTGTTGTTAATATTTCAATGGAATAATAAATATTTGATAATTCTATCATCCAAATAAGACTGTTGATTTATAGAACTATATTGTTAGGGGCGGGGCGGTAACTTGATTGACAGATATCGGTGAATTAAGCAACAACGGTTCGGGTATTTTTACATTTGAAGAATAGAACATTTTGTCTTTTTTTAGCAGAAAAACCACATGATAAACCAGCGTTTATTTCCCCATAACGATAACAAGATCCACATTCATTCCTTAAATATATTGATTCCAAGCTTTACTGACAACTGATGTACACCACGTCATTAATATGTGATTTATATTTCCTATAACAATGTTTGTTCGATTTAGAATACAATTTTAAAAATCTATTTAATATTTGACATAAAATTGGTGTTTTTTACACAATAAAATATTATTTTAAAATAACTGAATTTGGTTACATTATCAGAAATTATTTATGTGCCTGGACTCTAAAATTGTTTTCTAGAGAAATTCCCATGAAAGAACCAATATGACGGAGGCCCAGATTACAAATGATAGGAGATTACAATGCTGAAGAATTAAGCGACAAGTGAGAATATTATCATGGAAGTGGAGTTTCTGCCCAAAATGCCACAGTACATCGATAGAAATCTAGAATATTTAAAAAAGATAGAAAAAGTGCAGAAATTCGGAACTTTAAAAATACATTTTATTAGGTTAGAAAAAGCAACCAAAGAAACACTTCAATAAAAATAACAAAAGAATAATATTTTGAAAAATTCCAATTGCGAAAACTTGTTAATTAAGTTAAAAACTTAACCAATTCTTATTACTTTTTTAAAAACTAGTTAGATACACATTTCTTGCATTTATGCCAAACTTGTTTTTGGATGTGTTTCATGATGTCCTATAACTCTAGAACTTTTTTTGAGTTTTCGCTGCTCTCCTGGTTTTATTACAACTTGCTGACTCTTCTCCCAATCGTCCGAGACGTTTCCCCTATAAATATTATGACAAGAGTAAGTATGCCTTTTTAATACTCTAATATTATCAGTAAAGTCACTTAATGGATCATTGTTACACTTAAACCCTTCAAGGTCAAATTTGTTATTCTGAATGTTCAAAATGTACATCATTGATTAACATTAACCAAATCTGGTTTTCGCTTACGCATCAACTTTTCCTGCAACCTCAGGTTTCGGGCGATTCGAAATTTGCATCCCAGACTTACTGCTTAACCACCGTTTCACCAGGGTTTGAATTTTCCAATCGGCCAGATTTGTACATGATTGTCCCCGATGATTACTGTTTTTGATCGGCCCGATTGTCGTCTTGAATCGCTTCAAATCGTTCCCCTTTTTCACCCGATGGAGTCCCGACCACTGGATTATTGCGGAGGGACAAATCATAGAACTTCTTCGAACGATCGATTTTGCGTTGGTATACGGCAATGGCCTGGTAGAGACCCGCTTTTCACCGCAAGTAGTGGCCGAATATAGGCGTAGGTTGACGAAGGAAGCCATAGGAAACAAAAGTAAAGGACCTTCGGACAATCTTCATTCCTTTTTGTTAAATTTGCTTATGAGACCATTTTCTAAGAATGTTTTGGCCCGACTACTGTTTATAAACATGTTGAAAGAAAGAAACGATTAGAGGCGATTTGGGACGATGACAGGAGTTTCAGGACGATGATCGAGCAGATAAAAAAATTAAATTAATCTGGTATAATCTGGTCCATATCGAGACGACTGTACCCTTTCCTCGGAGTCCATCGCTCCAGAGCTTGCAGGTTCACGACTTTTTTTGCCAAACTGAGGCCGATCGACCACAAAATAGATCGGGTTCTTTCAGGACCAGAACAACCTTTGGTGAAATGAGGGTATATAGGTCTCTGACATGTTTCTAAGATTTTTCTTCTATTTTAGTTTGTGATGATTATCATCTTCCTGCTCACGCCGAATGGGCTATTACTGAAGACTGTGACAAGTATAATAGACCATTCAAATGTTCTGACGGCTACCATCTGAAAGTTACCACAGTATGTCACTATGGGAAATGGAAGTTGGAATACGCCTGTGTAGAAGAAAGTCCATGGTCGTCGGGTAAGATAGAAATTTCTTTTTTGAATAATGATTTACTTACTTACTTTCTGATCTTGATAAGGCGAATGAAAACAGGCAATGTTATGATGAAGAAAATAGAAAGATAATCTATGTACCATTTATTTTGTAACTTTAATATTTTATTTTATTTCAGGGTAAACAACAAATCACCGGTTAAGCTTGGATGACCTACTGATAATAAAATATTAGAATAGGAATACAGATATGTGTTATTTCATTTGGGGTTTCCAAACACAGCCTACATGAAGGGATTACATTGAAAGGACCACTCAAGGTGTGAATAGATTGGATATAGTAGGGCTATAATAATAATAATAATTTTTTGCATTTCGCCCAACTTATATACATACAAACATAATAAATAAACAACAATTATATAAGTAATATAAAATTTAGAAAGATTTATAATATCAAATTTACTCAAAAGAACTGGAAACTGCAAGTACTATTTAATTGATCACATTCGAAAAGAGCACTGATCTACACCATACCTCGCTCTTTCTACCTTTTACATGTTGTTACCCTTATTTACCTCAATAACAACCATATTATGGAAATTCGTAACCCCAATAACAAAACAGTAGTAAAGTAAATGAATACTTTAATTATTGTGGCCAAAATATACTCAAATTTTACAAATTACAAACTCTTCAATAATTAATAAAAGAACAAAATGAGCAAACATTACAAAAGGAACTTAATCTAATCCGCCAAGCCAAAGGCCCGCAAACCGAAACATCCGATTGTAACATTATAGATAATCTTATAATTGGCCTCAATACAAAACTTACATAGATTGTTTAATAAGGTCTGTCATTGAAATTAACAGAAACATTTTTTCACTCACAAGATCTCTTAAATCTCTCAGCTATGTTGTAAAGACACTTCAAAACACAGCATATGTCTTCCATCAAGAAATGAACCTTTTCAAGACCAATGCCTTACTATTGTCATTTGCCAAGAAAAGCAATAAAGTTCTGTTATACGTTACACTGCATGTCATGGGTACATATAGTTTCTTACTTTTGGAGATTTTCAGAAAGCTTTTTGGGAGGGAATTTCAAACCCTCTTTTTTTTTTACATAAATTATACATTTGACCCGTGGCTGTATAGCCGATTCAACACAAAGCACAAATCGCTAAGATTTGTAATTATAAAGATTCCTGAGGATTGGTGGAACTGGTTCAGTTCGCGTGGCTCTGAGATCTCCAAGCTCATTCAAAATAGACGTCCTCGCATGTCTTTTAGTTTATATAATATAACTCAGTAGTATAATATTCCTGGAAATATGTATTGAGAAAACGTATATATTGCCATAGTTTCCATTGTAATTTAGATCCATTTCCCGGAAAATCGTTGCGAGTGTGAAAGGTCGACCGAAAATATTTCTTTTCGTTTTCTTTTCTGTTAAGTTTTAGTGGGAAAGGGCCTTTAAATCCATATTGTAGTTTTCTTTTACCAACAAAAATCATAACAAACAAGGTTTAAGTTAACCTTTTCATAGTTTGGTGTTAAAAAAAACAGCTAGAATTTTTCTCAGATAAGTTTAGGGACATATTATGTAGTCGTCTAATTATTATATAAATTATATACTTCCAATAAATATTTGAGAAAATGTATACAGATTAATGCAAATTCTGTCTCCTCCGCACAATACTATTTGTAATGGATATGTGCTCTGATAATAATGATAATATTATGTGTTCTCTTGATTGATTCAGGTTGATGTTGATGGAGTTCCTGGCTGCATTTAAATGGTCATTAACTGACAGTATGATGCCACAGTTGACTTTAAGTTCTGTTTTTCTTCCATTGACTACGTAACTTGGCCTGGTTTATATGCAAAACTCTGGTTGACAAAAGTCTTCGTTAGGAGCGCACAATCTCCTGGTTCTTGTTCTTTAAGTGGTTTTTCTGTATTCTTAAGTTTATTTTTTATGTAAAGATTGGGTAGCGAGAATATTATCATTTTTATTTGCTTTTGTTGTTCAAATTTTTTTATGAAGCTAATGCATTTGGTCCCTTCAATACTGGATTCTTTTTTGTCACCAGGACATGACTTGCCCTTGTTTTCGGAATCTTAATGAAGGATAGATTTTAACACGTTTAGTCTGTCTTTTCTCAATTTTTAGAAGTTTATGTCTAATTTGGTATCTAGTACATGTATTTAAAGAAATGCGAAATACTGTAAGAAGGAAGGTGATAACACATAATTAACTTAATCATTTACTAAAAATCTGCTGATAGAAACAAAATATATGTACACCCGATAATACTTCAAACTGTCTTCAATGACTTGGTAGTGGAAGGTTTATTAAATGTTTTAACCCCCAAAGTTCAAGGGAGGCAAAAATTCAGCTTTATCTGCTGGAATTCCAAATTAAATCAGATCTGCTTTAGGAGCAGTGATGTCATCATTTTAAGAATATATTGAAATAGCAGATACTCCTTTCAAACTTTGATCTGTTCTGAAGCACATTTTGCACCGATCTGACTGTTTATGAAAGTGTTTTCAAATCCTTAGGTCAAGCCTAATACCTTGGCATTGAATTAAAACGCTAATTAGCGATAATTGAAGATGTTCTTAAACAACTTATGCACCAAGTGAAGTCTACTTACAATGCAGTTTTATTATCAGTACACTCAATGATTTAGTTATCAAAATTTCATTGATGTGATCTATAATTTGATTTAATGTGTTTTTTGTTTTGTGGTCTTTTTTTTAGAGATAAGTACCATTCGGTGATATGAAGGATGGAAACATCAAACTATCTTTTGAGCTAAACTGTACAATTTCAACTTCCCGGGCTATCAGGTTATGCTAACCTACGAAGATCGTTCTTTACACAAGCGCGAGTTTTAACCCTTATCAGAAATACATTAAGAATGGGTATATAAATTCAGAAGCTACAAACCGACGGCAATAATAGGTTGTCAAACTGTAAAATAACTTCAAGTCTATGTTATCTATTATTCACAAAGAAACAATAATTTCAACTGCTGCCAATTAGTTAAACAAAGGAATGCACAATGAACTATTTTTGAAGATGTGTATAAACAAATAGAAGATATAAGGTTCTCCCGTATCTTTACGCCTCTCATAAATTCTACTCCCACAACCCAATTTATCGAGCATCACCTGTGGTCAGTTATAAATAAGACAAACATGAAAGTCAGAAAACATGATAATTCCATCAAAGAAAATTGATAAGATAATTAAGAATCCAGGTTAAGCTGTTACCGATAAGAAAAAATAAATTTCCGTTTCATTTGCCAATAAGATAAAATTGCAGAGCTATTACCAAAGGCAAAATTTCCCACATGTTAAGGTCATAAAATTCCTAATTACCTTTCGAGTTTTTGTTAATGTAATCTATTTTTATATATTTTTTTGAATTCATAGCAAAGTTATGAATGCTTGAAAAATATCTGATAAATCTTGGATTAATGACAATCACCAGGAATGTCATCATTTACCTTTGAATTTGGAGGTAGGATTGACATAAAGTGCGTTAAATCAAACGTATTAAACAATGAATCGAGGCCATATTTGGTACTGATTGAGCAAAATCTCGCGACAATTAGGATTCGAAAAGGTACACACTGTGTGACAAAATTTTTAGCACAGGTTTTGGCGCCGTTACTGAAAGTGAAACAATACATTTATATGGAATTGCAATTTTATCAGAATGTTTTACATTACAGTGATATAGTATTCTACAGGCAAAGATATTTGAGCTCATTTGTTGACCATTCGCAACGGAATGAAGAACAGTTTATTGTGTTTGCCTATTGATTGAGATTATATAACACTAATAATGTGCTCATTAATTCTTAATGTTGCCTAAAGCACATTATGAACTGCCTTTGTTTATGTTCGATTTGTTCTAGAATGTGTATCTGTACTTAACTGTAGTCAAGTTGGAGAGCTTGAAACACGATCACGCATCTGATCATTAATAGAATCGCCTGTCTGATAATTCTATTAAAATATGACAAGTCTGTAGCCATCTGAGCATCTTTATATCATAAATCATCTAGCATCTAACCTTCACCTGTCATCATACAAAATACTTATCTCCAAACCTTCATTGGATATGACAACTTCATATCATAGCTGTCAATAAAGGCCATAATCCCGATACGATTGTCAGAATCCTAGCTAATTTCTGTTACTTCAATATTTGTGGTGGACAAATACACAACTTTGTTTGTAGGCTAGAAATGTAGAAATAAATGCAGAAAGAGTTTAGATGTGCTCAGTTAGCAAATCTATTGTAACTAACGTCGAATATTCATTTGGATATAAATACGGTCGTACTGAGTAGCACTAACTGATAATAAATGATGATGATGGCTTTATCATATCTTGTATTAGTCTAGCAGGACGTGTTCACGCTTGAAGAGGGTCTTCCGTCTTTTCCAGAAATTTTTAAGTTACTATGTTCATTAGTACTAACGATCGAATTCGTTGCAATGATTACGGAATCTAATTTCAAGATAATCATATGCAGAAGCATGAAACTACAATTCACAGTGCATTTAGGCGGGATATAAAAATACTTGTCGATCTGTAAGTTTCTGGCAACTCAATCGGGCTTTTTTGTTCATATATTAAGCCAATTCAGCACGTAATTAAGATATTTATTTTGGCATTTAGTACACTCAGAACGTAAAATGGTTGTAATCAACTCTCTATAGAATAGCTGACACAGTTTCAACATTGTGTTACTGTCTAACAAGTGACTTGCGCGTTTCAGTTCATTCATATGAAAGTTTCAAAGGGGGTTTTTCACTTCGGAAGAGAATTTTATTTAGCTATTAATGTATTTTCAGTATTTTCAGTATTTGTCACCTATATTGATTATGATTAAACGAATTTTTGTCTTGAAACCCGAGTTTTATTAGGGATATCCCCCTATAAGACAGCTCTATGTGGGATACTCTATTTCGCCTATAAAACATTTATAGAAAAAGTAACGATCGTGTGAAGTATAAACAATGTGAGTTTTTCAAGTTATCACCCTTCTTCTTCGGTGTGAGCAAACCAATGTTTCCTGTTCGTTGTAATTTATCCCGACGCTTGACCTTACACCTTACGTCACAAAAATAGGGGTTTCGTGCTTAGAAAGAAGGTACTTTAAGTTCGCCACTTTCGGCTATGACGTTCTCATGTTGACATTTGGACACACATAATATGGAGGGGCTTCAGAGATCAATTGACAGTCTAGGCGTTTAACGATCTCATTTCTTGACATTTATGGAATGATTAAGGACAAATATTTAGATGTGGCGGTCGATCGCAGCAGATCTCAGAACTGAATTCAAAGCATGTTTGATTGCGCAATGCTGAACCGCACGATCCCAAAGGATCCCGAAAGATCAAAAGAGAAACTTCCATAGAATGACATTCAAAACCATTATTTCTATTATTAGTCAATGAAAAAAAAATTGAAGAATCATTAACATTATATATTAAAGGGGAACAGACAAAGGTTTCCGACGTCTTTGAAACTTTGGTAGAAATAATACAATCCGAATTATTAATGATAGTAGCTAGTCCCTGGAGGCATTAAATTCAGAAATAGCGATTTAAGTTGAAGAAATGATTAATATCGTGTTGTCTGGATCGTAATACCCCTTAATTCATTTCAAATAGATTAAGTAACCCGATAAATTTTATGACCAGGTCCATTAATGAATTGGTATCGCAACGAAGCAGTGATTTAATTGAGCATGCTCCTTCTAACTGTATTCCCTGGGGCAATACGAATTCCGTTAAATATTTGATTTGAATCTTTTCACGGTCACCTTAAACTGAAACTTTAGAAATACATCAAAGAATCTATAGAAAATCCAGTTCCCTTTTTTTTATATAAAAACAGTGATATGTTACCAGTACTTACAGGGTCGCTACTTATCTTTTCACCTTTGGTCCATTAATATTCCCTTTCAATACAGCTTTTGGGGTAGACAACTGCAAACTTCAGACTTTGATTGTAGGCATATTTCAAAAAGGATAATATCGTTTCCTTCGTGTGTCTGTTTTTCTTTCGACCTTCAATTGACCTCCAGTTTTTTGTCATTTTCTTCAATAACAACCAATGCAAATGTAGACCCTTTAAACGTCCGTCCAGATTTCTTGTACACACGAAAGAGGCTGTAGTTTTTACCGATGCATTGACCAGTGTTCTCCAATTGCTAGTAGGAATACTCGTCATAATATCTCATCACGCAATTACACGGTTAGTGATAGTCAGCTGTTATACAACTTCTGAGCGTAATTAACATTTGGATTACAATAACATTTGTTGCTCTATATTGTCAGTATCTTATGTGTCAAATAGGGTCGGCATCGGAATAGGTGTGTGTATTCTAATAACCTCCGACTGCACCTTTTTTCTAAAAGCTTATTTAGAGATAGATGGGCTGAAATTTTAATCAGACTCAAGAGGGTGTGACTTAAGCAATAGAATGCGTTTAACTCTTTTTAAAAAGATAAAAGATTCTCGTATTTAATCAAAACATGTCTAAAAGTGCATAAATAGTGATTCCACTATTATAAAAACTGACGTTTCTGGATACAATATTGATTTGAATGTTAAGATGAAATTTAAAACTTGTACCGAATCTAAAACATATACATGTATCATAAAAAGACGTGTTATGTAAGATGTATGCCTCCTTTCAGTCGTGATTGATTTGGATTAATGCAGTCACTGTCATATTGAATCATTTCAAATTTTGCTATTGTAATAAGGTCTTAATTCAAGAACATCGTTTTGATAACAACACCACAAAGATTTGATGTACTGTACAATTTATCATTTTTTGCTGTTAGCTGACAATTGCAACGAGCGATGGTGATGAGTCAATACCATAATAGCACTGTCTTTACAAGTCATAAAGTAAAGATTTCTAATAAAACAATAGGACAATTTTTCAGTCTAAGAATTTAAAGAGATAAACAAAATAAAAAGCAACAATGTTTTTTATTACAATGAAATGACAATAATGAATCTATTTAAAACAAAATCATACGTGAACAAATATCACGTTTAAAATGGGCGTAAATTGTATAATCTGTTTAAACTACAATCCAATTACTTCTGTTTATAAATTCAGTTCTCACTTCGTTCAAACCTGGAACAGAAAAGAACGGCGCTCGACTTTTGCACATATGCATACTATTTGCATTTTTTCGTCCTAAATAAATGTGTCGTTTTAAAAATCGATTAAGATCTCTGTTACACTTTCAAATCTCCATGTTCTTGAACAATTATAATTTCGTATTAAGAAAGCTTTCAGTAAAATAATTAAGTCATTTACATATTTACGGTAAATTAGAACTTTTCAGAAACTGCTTATAGATATGAATAAAGTTATATTAATGAAGCATAAACTAAAATGAAAAATAGTTGCCAATTTCTAATTAATAATAAATCGATGTATTATGTAGAAATATGTAAAATTCCCAGCAAGTCGTTAGGCTGATTGTTAGAATATGATTTCTAAAAGATAATAGAAAAGCTATTTATTGATAAAAATCAATATATCATTCAGTTGGAATTATTTAAAACAACATGTTAAGAATCCACACAATTTTAATAGGGAAGCAACCCGAATTGCATGCCCTGTGTGTTTTTTTTTCATTAGAAATAAGTTGTTTACATGTTTGATTTGTCTGAGCCTCTTGAAATTCTCATTGAACTGGTTTTTCTATTGATAATGGAAATGTGTTTTTAATATTTTTCATATGAATTATCCAAAGTTTCTTATCAATCCGTTACTTAACTCTTAGGCACCTGGGAGGACTTATGAAGACGGAAAACCTAAATGAAAAAAAGCTTCCAACTCACGATGAGACATTAATGTACTTGTGTAAACGTATTTTGTCGGCACCCATGTCCACCCGTCCGTCAATCCGTTCACATTTCCTCTTAAACGCATCAATAGTTTTTTTTTCGATTTAAAAAAAAATGCATGTGTATTCGCGCATAAACCTTAAAAACAGTCAAAATGGAATTTTAAACCCTGGCGATGCAAATTACTGTGATCTCGCATTGCGAAAATGCTGAAGCTCTTTTTTTTCAGGAATGGTCAAAAGTTTGGCAGTGTGTGACAATTTTTAATTTCAACCTCCTTGTTTAACCCAATGATTTCGAAAAGCTGACATGCTAAAGTTGCTTTAGTGACAGTTTCTCCATTCACAAACCACCTTCCCACTTGGTTGTATTTGTACGTGTCGACATTTTCAATTTATGATGGTGTCCATCTGAACGTGATTGAATTTGTTTCGAAGGTTTAACAATCTTTTGTTAAAGAACTGCAAACACAGATGTAGCTCATTTGATGTGTAGTATGAAGAACACTTTTACCTCTATCGTGAATACATCAGATGTAGAACAATCTAGAATTTGGATATAGTGGGCGATTCTTCTGGTTCATTTTGGTAAAACTCTACCGATCGACATTTATTTCAAGTACCACATAAAGTCACAATATAGATATAATTTTGCAAAAAGTCTAAATCATGATAAGCATGAAAATGAAATGCGTGCAATTTCAAGGGTGTATCAAGAATGACGGAAACCATTAGCGAAATATAGAAATGTTCTCTTCCATTTCATTACAATCTAACAAACCAAACATATTCATGTATCGGGCTTGAAAGTCATTTCATATTTGCCCAAAGACTTCTCCGGATTACGTGACTTATTCCCATAATCAACATTTTATTGATAATCCGACATTAAGTCATAATCAAGAATAAATATTGCAATATCCGGTGAAGAACTTATATAAACTTGTTAGTCTGTTAAAGAAGTTCTTGTGTTACATCACACCATGTCACATGAAGAATCGAGCACATTTTTATAATAATTTCTGATTATGCTTCACTTGAATCAAGCGAAACATGACGTGGTAAACATACAATAAACACGTACGTCAGTGAAACAATACATATATGGAATTTCTGCTTACACATGTCCGAGAAATAAATATTAATTGATAATGAAATATTAACATGATAAAATATGTAACTAATGTAACAAAGGCTTAGACGAGTCAGCTAGTCATTTCCACCTTCGATACAAAGGTAGATCCCCGTTTTGGTTCCCGAAACAAATAGATTGTAATCTGAAATACAATCGGGTTGTTTATCTACCACCGGAAATTATCACAAATTCGAATTTTCCAGAAGTCCATTTTTCACCGATTTATTTTTCGCGAACAATTTCTGGTTAGAATAAATGGCCACGGTAGTTCCGGTTCCTACGGAAGGCGTCGAGCGAAAGAAACTCAAGTCATTAGCATAGTCGTTTCCAAGGCAACAACGACATAATGTTCTCTTAAAGGCCTGTCGGTATTTCCTTGACATCACATTATAAAGTATAGGATTTACAGTTGAACTAACAAAGTACAATACACCTGAAATATAAAGATACATTTTTTTAGTTCCGTGACCCAATGGAACCGAAAGATCTCCAGATCTGATAAATCATGCACCAAGGGTAATTTTCAGAAGTAATTCTTATATTATTTAGATTCAATTATCTTATTTTCAGAAAAGTATTTGATTGATATAATTTGATATTGATAATGTATTGATTCATCAAGAACTGGAGATCGTCAGTCTACCGAGGTGGAAAATTAGGCATGCCAAATTATTATTTCTTTTCACGGCATATACTGAAGTGAAGCGGAAATCTTTTGGCAAAAAACCGAGAAGCAAAACAATATGTAATACACAAGGAAATGAAACCTCTACGAAGTCGAACAATTGGGATGTTCGATATTTAATAAGGAGCCAACACGGTTTTGAGATGGCCGTATTCTACTGATGGTCATACTCTAATAACACAAGCTAAAGGCTAATGTGCAGAACTAACTTTGGATCTCAATGAATTTGTAAAATGTTGTCAAATTCATTCACGTCGAAGTGACAAACTACGTTTTACATTCGTGCTTCAGATAACGTAAGACATATAGTAACCGGTTATGCAACATGTAACAGAAAAAAAATACACATTAAGAGATGTTTAAGCCAGCACAGAAAGTACAGCGAAGAGTTTTTCGTGAAATTGAGCGGAAGAATATATACACCAATTTCAGTTGGGATTTACGCCTGGTCGGTTTCGGAAATTGGGTGGATAAATTATTTGATTACATTAAGTAACAATAAAAGAAACTTGAATAACATGCACCAATCTCACCCTGGCATTATTATACTTACCAGATACATAAAATAACCAAGTTTGTATTTCTAACAATCGATTCGTCCATTGGGAAACATAGCTTGTCATTAATCTCTGAGCGTGGAATGGAGCCCAACATAAAAAGAAGGCAATTACTACTGCAACTGGAATATAAAAATAATAACATTAAATTAGGCAAATAACAATTTAATATAATTATCTTTGGCTGCAAACAAATATCTCGTAAATGATGACGTTTTTATTAGCTATTTACATTTTGAGCTCTCGACAAATTAAAAAAAGCGAAAACAATAAATGGAAGCCAAGAAGAAGCTTTTAAGACAAATTAACCGGTTGTTAAAAGGCGTTATTGCGCCAATTATCAGAATACCCGATCTTTCAAGGGGTGATAGTTGGACGCATTTGCACATACTACAATTAAATATTAAAGGACCCAAACACTGAAGAACGGCACTTATATATCCAACAATTGGCCAATTAGCCATTAACTCATAATGGGGGATTTACACGAGTTTGAGCGAAAATGTCACTTACACCTACACATCAGATCTCTTACTTCGTGTAGGTTAAATTCGTGCGTTTCAGTGAAGTGGCAATTTGGAACTCGATACACTTGACATAGCTTAAACAACTTATTATAGTATCAATCTTCAATGGATACCTTCACGCGATGTAATGCATCGTATCCGGAATACGAGTTTTGACATAGTCTTATTAACCTCGAAAAAGTATGACGATTTGGGGTGTGATTTGATCACGATGGATATAATGTATCACTTAATATTGATATTTCAGTCTGATAGTTAAATAGATCGACAATGAAACAACTTTGATCCTTGTTATGTCCTTAGATACTCTCTAGGACTGACTTTCGAATCTTTTGAAATTTCGTCCTTTCGTTCTAAATTTCCGTAATTGTATAGTTACAACCCAATCTTAAGTATAAATTCCATATCCATCTCGCCTCCACCTCTCTAATATCATCTAATATTATTTTATGTCCTTGAAGCTTTAAAATTATAACCTATATGCCTACACTGTATATACACTGGTCAGTCACCATCCACATTATATTTATTTATGGTATTATCGCACTGTTTCTTCACTTTGTATTTACTGAATTCATTGAAATAGGTACTACATGTATTTCTCTAATAAAATCATCTTCACGGGAAGAGGTTTTACAGAAGCAGTTTCTGTCTTGTTATTGTGGCCCATTATGTATGTTATATTGCTTTATGTGTCATTGTATCTTTGTTAATAAGTACTGTTTAAACTAATGTTGTCGTAGCCGTATGTTAGTTAACATTGTGTCTGTTATAAGACTATTGGCTTCTTTACAATCAATAATTTTTCCAAAAGAAAAAAAAAAGAAATGGGAAAATTTGGTTGCATTAGAATTGACATATTCTGTTTGAAACAAGCCTTGTCGTGATTAGAAATATGTCAATCTAACAAGTTTGTTAATGCTTCAAGTCTAGACAACCGTGACAACTAACAAGTACATTTCCGTGCTTTATTTAAATAATTTGAACACTTCTGGAAGTTTTACTTTGGAACCTACTTCATAAAAGCAAAACCAATTGATAAATGACAAAGGAAAATGAACTGCTTTTATCATTCTGGAGAGAGCAGTATTAAATTGTTCAAGATTAATTTCTTAGTCATTTATAAGTCACCGAAAGTACTATAGTACTAAGCAGAAGTAGGTCACTTGTTGTAAGGTACATAACCATCAGATACTTAGATCTGATGTTGGTTTAAATGTACAGAATTAGCATACATACCTAACATTTTCAGCACGGCTTTTCTTGCATTCGATGCTTGTATAGCTGCTTGTTTATTTTTATTATTGTCAATCCCCAACTGAGAGTTCCATAATTCAACACCAATTAATATATACACTATAGAAATAACTATCATAGGAATGATAAAAAACGCAAAGGTAGAAAACTGAAACATGTAACTCATACCAGATCTCCATTTAGCAGGTATATTACACAATAAAGAATCTGTCAATGGTTCACCTGTTTCCGGATGAAGCACCTCGTAAAATACCCGAGTATGAACAGGATAAGGCAAAGCACAGAGACAGGCAATAATCCATACAGAAATGATGATTTTTACAGCTCTTGATAAACTGGATAAAGATTGGGATAATAATGGTCTACATATGGCCACGTATCTCTCTGCTGTAAAGGCAGTTATAGTTAACACTGAGGCATATGACGTCATTTCCGATATAAAAGATTTCACAATACAGAAAAAGGTGCCGAATCTCCAAGGATAAGCTTCCCATATACTGGACACATCTGGAGGTAGAGCTGAAATGAAAAAAAAGGAACAATTAAAACACACATTCAAAAGCCACATTCGGGTACGAGGATCAACATCCTAAAGAGCATATTGCATGGACATCAATTTGGAGAAAGTTCTACACAATCATGTATTTTGCACTATAACATATTATTTGTTTCTTGAAGACGCAATATCAGTCGTATATCATTGGACGTGGTGCTTTAAGGCAGCCGTTTTGGAATAAATACATATACTATGCGTTTTTTTGTCATATTTTTTTTCAATTTTCATACATGTACTTTATTATAGTACTGTGACTCATTTTTCCCAATACATACGGTAGGGCGTTCACCGTCTTCATTAACCCAATCTGATGCAGTTAATTAGTGAATAAATCTCTTTCTTTTCTGTTAAATTTCATGATCGAGATTAGAATATTGGAATTGGTTTGACAGACTCGGTTCTCACATTATGTGGTTTTCTGAACTGGGTTTTTATCAGAATAGAATACTACGTAAAATTATTGTCAATTATAGAATTCTAGAAAAACTTTCATTTCCAATTTGCCTTTTTTCTTATGCACTTGATATATTTCATGTTTGTAACTATGCTTTTGAACGATTTTATAATTCAAATTACATATTTTGTCTTAAACCACAGGTCTTTTCTGGCCATAAGTTAGAATAATTTTGGCAATATTTGTTTGTTTTACGATATTTTTTCTTGAGTTTGTCAGTTACAGTCTATGATTTGTTGATGAATTGGACCGTTTGACCAGTTTATTTGCTTAAAGATTTGGGGCAAATATGAGAACAGATCAAGTATCTAATTATTTTTGTACGCAGTATGAATTGTTACTAACAAACCTGAAATATTAGTCTGAAATATGAAATAAGATTCTTGTGTATACTATGTTACGAATGTATGTAAGAAACAAGGTAACCGACATTAACAGAATCAGCAAATTGAGTAGAAAGCCATACATCAAACCAGCAAAAGAAGACTTTGTGATAAAAATGGCTTTGTTAACTGTTTTGTTCGTATATAATAATTGTTTACGACGCTAAAAAACAAGAAAATATTTTGATGAGTGATTTTCGAATTGCATAGAATATTGCAATATTACACAACAAATAAAGTCGCATGTTTCTGATGCACTGTCTTTAAAGGGATTGTAAGGATGTTTTTAAATCGGAAACCAGTTAGCATCGATATACACCATTTCAATTTTGATTTAGACCTCAGTGGTTCCTGAAATTCCACTAAAACTCAATGTTTTATGACGTCACTATCGCAACGGACATTTAAGCAGATTTTGAAACATTACTAAGCAACAATTAACTACAACAAAGTAGATGTTTTCGTTCCAACTGGCACTTATTACACTGAACGTGCGACGTCGGTTTGGTAACTTGCAAAGCAACCCTACTGCATTATTTACTCACAAAATGTAAGTATTTTTCGAACATTAAGAATATCAATATTATTAACTTTAACTCTTTACACAAGCAATTAAAATCATAAAATAGATACCTGTCAAGATTTAGCAGAGTTTAGTTAATAGTTTTAGTAGTTAGGTTTTGATGAATTAGAGCTTGAGTAGATCTAGAATTACACTTAACAGAATAACTTACTCGTAACTGATCATAATTCAAAGACCAGGTGTAACCAATAATATTCAAGATTTGTTATGAAACTTAGGATTAGACAATATCCACGATAAGGCAATTTATAAGATACTTAAATCCATGAGATATTATAAGTTATAGAGGGGATATTAAAGTGATCATTGGATTGAAATGCCGTGAACTTAAACATTAGCAGAACTAGTTTTTGCGATTGGTTTTTAATAGAAACCCTCTTTTCAACTTTTAATTTCTTCAGCAAGAAGTGAGAACTTGGTGATATCAATTAAACCCGATTGAAAGATATCAACTAAACCCGATTGAAAGATTTCAGCGAAACCCAAAGCCGACGCAGCTATAAAGATTGTCAGCAATTAAGGAATATTGTGGATAAAACAATTTTATTCCTGTAAGCACGGAGGTGTTATCTAATATTTTATCGGGTTTGCCTTTGCTCTCGAATATCAAATCACGCTCCTTAATATCAATTTATGTATATAATCTGTATTAACTTAATAAATCCACAAGTTATTTTAATGACATCCCAAAAGCAAACAGTCAACTCGTGACATTTAAAACAATCATTTTAATGTTAAATTAAGTTTTTGTTGAAGAGTTGGAAATTCTAGAATGTCTGTACTATCACCAGGGAATTATATCTCTCGGTTAACACAGGTGTAATTCTTGAACGAATGTTTAATTCCAACCGATAGTTTTGCAGGTTGGAAAAAACAAGCTTTCTATTTCAGTCTGTTAGCTAAAGTTTCCGCCTGAAGCCGCTAATTGATGAGGTACGGTTTCTGGTGCGGTGTACATTGCGGGACCGTTAAAAATAAAAGTGAATACATGAGGTATGGGTCCGGATACGGTCGCTACTACTAATTTCTACTGTATCGATAATCCCGCATTGTACACCGCATTTCGTATATTCCCACCTTATTCCTACCGCTCAGACTTAACATTGATATTTTCACTTTTGGTCAAAATTTTTTCTGGTGACTATACATTGTAACGGATCGTATGTGTAGTATATTGTAAGTAAAGATGTGACGACTATTTGACACGCAGTTTTACATTCAGTTGTTTTAATGAGGCAATGTTACTCTACTTCTTAACATGTTCTAATAGAGATACCATTAAGAATTGTGAAAATAAAACACGAAATACTCTGCACGCTACGCTTCCACATTCCAGAGATTTAGAATAAGCCAGCTAGCAGTACGTTGAAAGGTACAATTAGACCATTTGTTGAGTCTATTGTTTTTAACAGATTGGCTTAGTCCTATCAGGAAAAAACCATTAATTTCACTAAAGCAAATGACAATTACCGGAAATACCTGTCAATAACATCGTTTATCAAATTAATATAATATTCTTTCAAACAATATTTATGATACTGTGTGGTCAGATCAGTATTACTAAGAGGCATTAAGTACGGGATTAGCATAAGCCTCGGCTCCTTTCGAAACCTCTTTTTGGCATAAAATCAATCTCAGCAGAAATAAGATATTGTTTAAATTATAAGTAAAAAATTTCTCCGCACATATCGAACGTGAAGGCGCTTTATGTTCATAGTGAATGAGAACATGGTTACGATTAACTTATTTACCGAAAATTCCATGATAGACCCAGTTTGTCACTTGCTTGAAGGATCACCAGGAAGTGCTTTGAGAAGAACGAAGTAACTCTTCTAAGCTGACTCTTATCAGCAATTTCCAGAACAGCTATTAAAACCATTTCTTCTGTGTATCATTTATTTTATTGGCATATCTTCTTTGATAGTTATTTATCAGGTTTTTTTCGAAATTATGTGGTAAATTTGTTATCAAACACTTCTCTCACCATTGTTTTTCTTTGTTTTGATTTAATTTGAAAATGCTATTATTGATTTTCTCTTGTTTATTCAAATTTTATAAATCCTTAATTAAAATTCTACAGATATTTGTTTAACATTACATCCCACAGTCTGAATCAACGAGCATTCAGAGGTCTCCAGAAATAGCTAAGACAAACAGAAGAAAATATTGCTAAGAATTTTATGACTATTAGTAAAGATAATGTTTTTCTTTCATGTACCTTTAACCTGTGTCGATTTAGTACATCGAAAAATGTAATCAAAGGAACAATAGTTGTAATACTGCTTACAAATCACTGATGGAATGGTGCCAAAATGCCAGAAGTTTACAAGATAATCAGGAATCGTTATGATAGCATATTAAAATCTCATATTACTATCTATTCAGTGCTTTCTGTTCAAATCTCAAGATTGCGATTTCTAAAATAAACACAATCAAAGACCTTTCGTTTCACCTCTACAGAAAGAATGGAAGTTGGAGAAGAATTAACACCTTGCTGAGTAATTGGAGGACGTTTAAGTACTCCTAAGATAAAGGGTTATGTCAAATACCATAGATTTGATAAAAGTACATATTTTGATAAAGTGGTTTATTGGTTTTAACATTCAAGTTCGTCATTTATCTTTTTTTACTGATTTAAATTAGAAAATGCCCGATTGAGTCGTGGGAGTTAATTGACAAATACAAATCAGTTTATTCAATCTATTTCTTTGTATTTTTTCTAACACAAAGTTAAAGTGATCAGTTATAAAGAATGCAGTATAACAATATCTTTGACGAAAATATAAAATTTCTAGAAATCGACGTAATTCATTTGGTAGTAAAATCTTAAAGGGATTGTAAAGATATTTTCTAACCTATTGTATGAGTATATGTACATTTACACCATTCCAATTTTCTGATTTGTGTAGTTCTCATAAATTTGGGAAGAATTTACAAGATAATGAATTATCAAATGGGTTAAAAAGTACCTGCGATAGAAAAGTCACCATTCTTGCCAAGTACTTCTTAGTACAGATCTCGGACAGAAAGTTACAGGAAAAAAGATACATCAACTGTGTTGAACTTTCACGATGTGAATTCGCATACACCGGCGTTCAAACCAATCACAAGACAACATTGGACAGCACAGGCAATCGAATATTGAAAATATGTGTGTTTACACTTGGAACAATTACGCTCACATAACGTTTGCTAGCGTATAGCGGCGTTTGACTGTGTCAGAAGCACAAATCCACCTTTATATCACAATATATGTAATCATCATAATTATGTTAACTTTATTCCTTGCATCAGAGCGAATCTTTGAACGTTATTCCGTATATCACGAAGATATCTTGGACTATATTTTTGGAAGTGAAGTATTTACGTATTTAAAACCTTTACCTCAAGCCGTAAAGTTGAAATCTTACAACAAATACTTACAAATCTTTAATAAATCAAGAAAAAATGTTAAATCGCCAGGATATCAGTGACTAGATTTCATTACATCATCTTTATTACTAGGACGTATTTTTAAAATAAACTCGAAATTGGACCTAATAGCTGATCATTACACGATAAGCACGAGATAAGAAGTACTGTTGATGTTAATGATTGAATATAACATATTACTTGATAGAAACTTAAATGTTGGTATAACTTGAACCAGGTCGTATTGGTAACAACTTTAAACGGTCCGAACAGCTCACGGTCCGAACAGCTTGAGAGGTGCCGAAGTCTACTTAACGAGCAAGGATTGTCAAAGACCGCAAGATATTGGATAATAGTTGGATTTAAGACAGCGCCATGTTCATTTTTGTCTGTAGATGCAAATGGCCTGTCTCTTGCAAAACCTTTCATCGACCTGAGTGGTTGGAATCTGAAACCACAAATAAACCAAGTACTTACGATCCGAACCGCAAAACGAAACCCGATATCCCGAAATATTGGTAGCAGCAAATGAACTTTTACTTGAGGAAGCACATCAATCATAAGTGAATAAGTATTTTATAATGAAAAGTGGTATCAGGTGTCTAGAAGAGTAAGCATACTCTGCCAAGTTCCTTCGATATGTCGAATTCTATGGTTTCCGATTATTTGAATCGCATGATGTGCTCATCTTGAAGGCGAAACAGTTTGAAACTTAAACATTGTCCTGATTTCATATCTATATATCATTTTAAAAGTGAAAACACTCTTAATATTTATTAGAGTGTATATTTATAAAACGTAGATAAACATTCCAAGAACATCAACAATTAAATAAACCTAATTTCACGCTTTTTCATAACAGTAATAATTTAACTGGTAATCTTCGAACGTAAAGATTAAACAAATTTCAGACATCACAAAAACAGCACAACCATTATCATGTTACTTAATAGCCGTTTAAAATAAAATAAATACGGGTGTTTCCTCTGCATTGAAAAACAGAGCAAATCAAATTTCAGACGCGGTGTTCTTAAATTTTGTAAATATTGAACAGTCTTGATAAACGTATTTTCATATTGAAAGATAAGCAGAGTTTTTCGTTAGGGCAAACATTGGCTCTAAATTCAAATGTTGGTTAACATTCTACTATTCTGCACCAAATAATTGCTAATAAATCTGGGCAACGCAATACAGTATGCAATGAGGGAAATTTTGCCAGGACATCGGTGTTAGCCTACTCGATTTTATATTTCCAACTGTCGAGGGATCTGTAACATGTACAGCCCGTGCCACATAAGGCATCGGTTTATTGTCTCATCCAATAGACGTTTTTCCATGCCAACCTCTACAACCTGCATCAGAGAGGTGGGAACCGGGCTTATATTGTTCAGCTTGTGAAAAATGACTGATTTGACTTTGTGTTACCCCAGTATTTTTTCTCTTCTAAATGGTTTTGTGATAATGGGGCGTGTATCTCTGATAACCACAGTTCATAACTGGTGAAGAATTTCTGTTTTATCAAAGGTTTGAAAATGTTAAATGTTTCTTTCGCTTTAAGCCTGAATTTTCGCGTTTTATTCCACGCCAACTGTTCCTATAAAAGCTAGCACTTGGTCTTTGAAGTTTCAGTGCGAATTGGTTTGTGAGTACGACAGCCACTTTTAGATTGTGATGTTGCGTCTTAAGTAGACTTCTAAGACGGCCTCTGCAACATAAGTACATGTATCGCTGACCCAACCTTGTAGGTGAAAACCAGGATCAGGAAGTCTCACGTGAACGAGGCTTTAACTCTGAAGCAAATATCTTGAGAATGAATGCGGCTTCAACTTCTTTTATGTCTTAGCCACACTAAAGTCATTATCGAACAGTTTAGCTTTAACTACCATTTTTATTTTAACCAAATGCACTGACTGGAAACTCTCAAACTATAAATATTGTGATTGAACACGCCAGATTTTTCTCTCGAGCTTGTTATTAAATTCTAAACAACACAGTTGCATTATTTTAAGAGAGAAAACAGACCACTAACATAAAAGACTATTATAGTATTATTTTACCCAAAATATTTATCAGTTAAGACATTAAGACCGATAAATACGATCATTAAACCCAAATAATATTTGTTGTCTTAAACTGCTTCATTTAAGCTGCGTGTGTCTGGATTGCACCGGAGTTTTTATTAGATCTGCAGTAGTATTGTTTCCACGCAATTTCAAACTAGTTTCAATTGAAATAAACGTGAGTTTTACGTCCTATTTTTTTTTTATCTGCTTGAGTTAATGAAGAAAGACAGTTAACGACCTTTAGTTGGCAAGAAGGAAAATTTGCCAGAAGAGCCACATTATATTTATCCCTCATCTTTGTGTAGGGGTTCCATTGTATCTTCTTATCTGCATGACTAAACGCTTTTTCCCAAAGCAGTTCCTTCGACTCGCATTAGTAACTTGTAACTCAATCAAAAATAAAAATGAAATGAATGGAGTTTTACGTCCTACGTTTCACTTAATCAAAGCAGGCTTAAAACTAGCACAGTTGGGTGAAAACTAGCAAGCTATACTAGATACTAGTCCTTGAAACGCAAGTGTATCAGGATCCTCTACAATCTTGTGCACCATATGAAAAGAAAATAATTATTGGGACAATGAAATTCAAAACCCGAATGGAAATAAGATCAGTCAAAGTTGGGTTAATCGTTAGAAAGTACCAGTGGGGAAAAATAGATGCTGAAGATACATTTTGAAGGTTTTTTAAAGTTTTAACTTGAAAAGCTCAGTTGTATTTTTTGCAATCTTGAATGAAAGGAGTATATATCATTTTCTTTAATGACAAGTATATTTGTTTCACCTTTATGTTCATTTTGTAATTTAATGGTAATTCAATGAAGCTGGAACAAACAACATAACAACATTATTGCAGTTTTTCATTTTCATAAGAATTTCCTATGATCGACTTAAAAATTACAGTATGTTTTCCCGAAGCGAACATGTGCTGGTTGTTAAATTGTGTGATTTGACACGAAATTGTTCGATATAGTACAGACTGAAGGCATTTATAGCAGGGATAATTCAATTTTCGTTTTGCCTTCTTCAAAGGTAACTGGATATGAAAGAAATAATAAAAGTTGTTAAAAGAGTGCGGTAATTAATGTCAATTGAAATCTCTTCACAATTCTTTAGATGTTGTGATAAGTTTTTGTATAATGAATTAATTGCATTTTAATGGCTGAATGATTTAAACTTTTTTAGGAAGTAATTAAACTCACGTGAAGATATTACTCATCATGATGTATGCACAAACTATGACTGCAACAAAATTAGAATTTGGCACATACATTATGCTCAGTGATGTTATAGCGAAATGTTTTAAATTAATTCCGCCCCAACCTTGGCTTATTCCCAAACTTGAATTGGTGAAATGGCAAGAATGAACAAAATCAGATGCTGATAATGATTGCAAAGCTTGACATTTCTAATTTTGTGTAGACTTAGTTACATTTATTCAACCGATACTAAAAATCAAATGAGCGGATCAAAGGACAAATGCAACTCTCAACCACCCGAGAAAAATTATTTTGTTGTCCACGAGTAACAAAGTCAATAGTTGGTAACTTGAGAAACGTCAATTGATGGTGATACATCAGAATATTTATCTCTATGCAAAGTACTTTAAAAGACCTTTAAGCACAAGGAAAGATAAGTTTAGCTATTTGAACTATAGAAATAAACTACTTGTTCCAGTAACTTCATAAATGATTCTCATGAGTCCTGGAGGCTAGCTGACAAATGTGTGAAATCTAATAGTTTTAAAACTCGAACAAGCATCGTTTAAGAGTCCTTTTTTTAGTTTCATTATATCTATTGCATATTAAAATCCGCTATAATCGAGTAAAGATGATTTTATTTTAATGACTTAATTTATTCTTGACAGATCGACAAATTGAGGGGTTGATTTCAGTCTTGAACTTATATAAATAGTGTACGAAAATCGCATAATTCTTTCAAAAATATCTGAACGACTCGTCTTTCCAAGTTTCAAAAGCGGATAATTCTGGACACACGTGGATTTGAAGGCTCAAATTTCGACAGTGAGCTGTGAACACTATTACTGATGGCTAAGAAATTCCCATTTCTGAGACTAAAGTATGATTGGTCAAAAATGGCGTTTCTGTCTCTTTACAATAAACAGCTATACAATTAAAATTATAAATAGAATAAATTTATGTCTTTATTGTGAAGCTATTTGTTAAGATTTTAATAATTATATTAGGGTCTATTGAAGGATTCCAGCTGAACTGGTCACAAAACCTATTGAAATGTTGATTTCTTTGACCCATAATTGAAACCAATTTATTCGCTAATTTGAGTAATTTCAGCAAGGCTCATGCCGATAGATGCCACCAGTTACCGTCACGTTTTCAGGTTCTACTTTCCTTTTTGAATCTGTGCGACCATCAAGTTGATCGTATTTCATTGTTGTCAGTTCAATCTGAGATATATTCTTTGGATGAGAATGTTTCGGATTTTTGGTGCATACCTAACAATAGTGAAGTAACCCTTTTATATGACTACACAATACTATCGTTGTGTCAAGCATAACGTGCTTATTAACTAGACACCCTAGTATTGAATGAGATAACATGTGGTCAGGGTCGCAAACTCAGTGATTTCCGATGGAAATCCATCTCAGCTTTTTAGGATTTGTAATTGGCACTATGTCGCTCAGATCAACAAACAATTAGATATGGCATTCATGGACCTCTAAAGAAGTAATATAATGTACATGTCACATGGCAAAATTCACTTCGTACAAGAAAACCTTATTACAGAAAAGACGATTACCAAATTTATTACACTTACATATATTGTTTGGTCAAGAAATCTATTTAGCAATTGTTTTAGGTTTGTGCTTTATTGGTTGATCTTTCAATAAACTCAGATTACTATTATTAGACCGTTGTGATCGAAGAAAAACGCCAGTGGTTATTACTTCAAACTTCCTTCTCTAATGGTAATTTTCTCAATAGCGTGTTGATAAGAGTTTCAGTCCGCCTAGTAAATACAAAATACATCTAAAATATAATCCCCGGAGGAGTAAAGCGTGTCGTATTAAATCTATATCACATTAGCTTATTTACTTATTGATTATGAATTTCCGAATTTTGTTGTCCCGAAGCCACCTTGACGAACCTCCTACACTCGTTAAACTACTAATGTATTAACGTTTAGAAGTTGAGAATCGTTTTGTAAAAAGGTTGATGAAGATGGATGTTCTTTTGTAGTCTCCCACACACGACCATCGAATAAAATGAGTAAGAAAGCTAGGCAATGGCCTGACATATTGCCCCACACAGCAAGGTCGCCGTTAGATACATAATGTTGATGAAAGATGTAGAGAAAAGGATTTTATTTAAATTTGTCAGTGGGAACAGATTTAAAATGCCAAAGGCCGATGATGAATATGGCTTTATCACAGAAGGAAATGTTCAGTCCTTATTTCAATGATATTATGTAAATGCATGACATCGATTGGTGTAGTTATAAAAGCTTTTCAGTCTCAAGCATTGATGAACGCAATAGAAATAATTGAAACTGCCGTGTAGTAAAACAATACCAAGAATGATAAGGTTAAACCACTAGAGGGATCAAATTATCATTCTAAAGTTAACACATTACTTCTTATTTTCGATTATTTTGATCTGGGGTCTCTCATGAGAGTCAGACGCTTGCTCGTTATTTTAGAGTTCCGGGTTCGATCCATATATATTAGGTCGTCATTATAGGATTACATAAGGATTAGACAAAAAAACGAGACACCTGTATTAAAATTCCTCGGCAGTTGAATCGAAAAAAACCAAGGTGAATGCTGCTGATGGTTTGATGAACTTGAATACACCATCCTCACTCATAATTCCAGTCGACCCAGCTGAAAACGGGTACAGTCAATGCCAAAAGCTAGTAAAAATGATCTTTTGTGAACCTAAGTTGCTATCCTTGTAAAATATAGTTGTTTCTTTCTTTCTATCGCACATGCACACTGCATGCTGTTGTCCAATCTGGAACAGAATATTATTTCGATTATCGTTAAGACAATGTATTATCTGTAGTGATTTGTAGATTGTAGAATGATTTGCCGATACCATGCTCATACGACAATCTGTTTGAGAAAGAGGACAAAGTGATGGACTTAAAGTGTGTATATATCGATGAGATCTATGACATTGGCTTAGCATATTAGGAAGAATAATCGTATATGTATAATAAATAAATGTATGTAATGTGCATATTAATGATCTAGAATATGATAGTAGCGTGACATTGCAATTATATAAATATGTCTAAGCTTCTAATGTACATCATTTGTAATTCCCAATCAAATGGTATACGAGATAGTCACAATCTAACCAAGAGTTTGGAAATTTACAGGAATCACGGCCGTTGGACAGGAATTAGGATTCGTTTAAGCTAATAGAAGTAAGAAGTGATCCCTATACACTTTGGAATCCTTTTAGATTAATATATTTAGTCATGGCCAAATAAATTTCCAATTTAACAAAAAAAAGCGACAGGGAATAGAGCTGTTAATTTCAACAATGTTGATGATGAGTATGATTAAAATAAAGTCCCCTAAAAGACTTCAGTAGAGCATACGTGACATTTAAATGACATTTATTAATTATGTTGCGTTTCTTCGTACGACAGTTTTGCCAGTCTCTTGTGTTTCCTATAAGAGTTGGAGGTATTTTGAAAACCTCAATATATTGATGGAAATTTAAATGTAATATCTGGACAGTTGATACTGACACTGTGTGAAGGGCTTCTATTCAATTAAATTTCAAATTTAATATAAAATGAAAAAGATAGTATGTTGAACTCGTAATTTATTTTTACTGTACTTTGTATTGGTGCAAGGACGTGACTACCAATTCAACTGAAATAATTTTAAAACATTGAAGTTTGTTAACGCCTGTATAGTGACGGAATCTTCAGAATTTCAGACGTACACAGCCTATATTCCATCTGACTACTTTGCCACTTTTCCATGTTAGTCCCTTGTAAGTGCATCACTGATAGACGATTCAGGTTGTAACAAAACACGATACTCTTCATAATATGCCTAAGAGAGTCCGTATTCTCGGCGAGTTTTCAAATAATTTCATGAACCACAGCGGCTATTGTGATACCTTGCTCATTATTTGATATAACTCGGGCATCACACGGTAGGCAAATTAGGCAACGGGTTGCCTAGTATTTATCACTTCGCTTATACGAAAGATAAAAACCATTTGCAGATATCAAACTCATTTCAATTAGTTTAGATAGTAAAATGACGCACCAGTGCATAGTGCAGCTTCAGTTGGTTGAAGATCTCGGAAGCTTCGCTACTCAAATTAAATTCATTTGATCACATTCTGGTTTTATCTATTCGCAATGGCATTACATACGTCTTATTTAACTTTAAGACAGACGTATCGGATTCATTGGTTTTAGGAACAATAAATCGAACAGTCATTGCTGTCTACTTGTATTGGTACTTCATCTGAAGAACTCTACCTTCGGTTTCTCATATGATTTCTTCTTCCCATAAAACTGTCTACTTTCAACGATCTGTCTTATACGACAACGATATCATCAACATATCAGTCAGTTTCAAGCAGCCTTATCAATGAACATAAAAGTTTAACATGAGATATCTATATAGAGATGTTTGATATGTATTAATGTTTTCTTGAGACCTTTGATAAACTGTTAAGAAGTTATAGGAAGTTATATTTATCTTAATATTTGGTAATGGAATTCAGTCATTATCAGATACATAATACCCCATTCTTTCCCAAGGTCGCATTAAAGAGACATAATTTCTTGTGCGTGACTATAACAATTTTGCATGCAAGATATATCAAGCTGTGTCAATAACAGATCTTAGCTAGATTCCGTTTTATACGTTTTTAGGATCAAAATTGTTTGGAACTTTTTAAAAATTAATATATGAATAACAAAACGAACCCCATAGTCTAGACCATTCTGGAAATAAGATAAAAATCTATTATTTGCCTTGTACAGGAGATATTAAAACTTCTCTGCTTCAGTTACAGACATATTAATGTCAATGAAAGAGTTTTATTCTAGATTGATGGTCATAATAAAATTCAAGTATCAATTCCTAGCTATCTATTATTCAATCAAGGAGGTAGAAACAGTATCGCATACTACGTAATGATCAGTAATGAGCACTAAGAACTAGTTTCATTTCCACAGAATAAGGCTGATTACGATTCTGAAGGATTTTGCCTACGATCTGAATGACACTTTAAAGACCAATAAAAGACAATTAGAAATAGCGGAAATGTGTCCCTGATGATTTGCATCAATTGTGTTCATGTTAAAAATACTCTTGGCCTTGATGTATTTGTCATTTAAGTTGGCGTTTGCATGGACAGTGTTAAACACAATTCCCCCGACTACAAGGATATATAATATGAATAATACTGTCTGGAACATGGTTACATCTGATATTAATTGCATTTATCTGTGAAAAGTAGCCTGTGTTGTATTATTCAAACAGGAATGGTGTTCTGTCTTTCTAGATATACGTGTATCGACATTTTACAAACCCCCAAAACAGAAAAATGGAAATCTAGGGTTTAAACGAAAAAATGCCAGTTAGACAAATAATTATTAAATATCCCATAAATGAGACTCCTACTTTTCCTGGCGCACAAAAATATCATACATGGTGCCATGGTTAAGAAGTATTCTAAATGTAGGCTTTAGCTTTCATACCAAATTTATCACCATAAAAACGAAATCTAAAATGCTGTCTATGATTTACATTTTCAAAAATGTCTTATTCTAAAATGCGATATTCTTAACATATTCAAGCTATTTATAGAGATACTTTATATGGTTCCTGAACGAATACCAATATTTTTTTTTTACATTTATTACGGATATTGTCGGTTAACCGCAAGCAGTGCAGTTAAGATAAGTAGCAGGGATGACAGTTACAATTTGACAGTCCGGATGTGGTATTAACAAATGGCAGTAAATTTGACCACCAATTTTATTCTTGCCGAAGGGAAATAGTATTCGAAGGACAAGGTCATTAGTTTAATACAAATATACTAGTTATAGTACCAGTATCCATACCATGTAATGACGATATTAATAACCTTTGCTTAATTATGTACATACAGATTACATTGTTGATCTATGAACTGTCTTCTTAGGTATAACAGTAATTCCCTTTAGTCAGTGATATTTGGTACATGATTTATTGTATTTCAAAAGGGAAAATGAATTAAAGGTTTTAAACCTAACGACCATACAATTATACTTAGGGTTGTACTGTATATCCCCTGTATGGTCTCGATCCTAATCCATATCAAGTAGAACATTTCAAAACAATTTGACCCACTATGGACTGTGGCGTTTCCACCAATCGGAAAATTTCGGAAAAACCAAACAAGAAAACTTAGAACGTGGTAATACCACCAACTTTGTTAAAATAATTATGCTCAATAGCGCGGGAATAACTGATTACATAACAGTAAAGGTTATGACACATTGGTAGAATATTTCCTGGATTTCGTCGCTTGTGAAATGTCAGTCGCTATTTCCTACGTAGTAGCTACAGGAGTCGATAAAGCGTGGTTTCTAATCTTGGAAATGTTATAATTACCTTTATCAGACAACCAAGAATTTGGTGTATCAGACATATCTAACATCTCCATTGCACATTGATAAAGTTATCAGACTGCGACTCCTTGGGGAGCATGTTACTAATTTTATTATTAGGTTTCGAATAAGGCGAGAGTGTTTCCTTCAATATCAATGCTGGTACCAAATTAATGTAACAAGGCGATGATTTGTTCTTATCATATAGTAGCATATACCACAAGCGGAATTATTGAGTTTCTTTCACGATATTACCAGATTGAATTCAGATTCCTTGATTCCCAAGTGACATGATGTAATATCATGGTGGTGTAAAAACCCAATCAATCTTTATATAATCATAAAGTAATATTCTCTATACTTAATTCGTCGATTCCAGCTTACAATTATATGGCCATTTAGCTTTATTTCGCCATATGCTAGGGCGGCTGGGATTATATAGTTTATCAACAAACATTACCTGTTATATTCCAGGATTTCGAGTTGATTGACCCAGTATCAGAGTGGCATCAGGTGTTCCGGAGAAGTGAGCGTGTCCTGTCCTGTTTTTGTACTTCATGTCATTACAAATTATATAAAAGTATGTTTATAATCAATCCATAAGATTCATGATGGCGCATTAAAGTAAAAGTACAAAGTTATACATGTAACAGATGAAATGTAATGCGAAGGAAATGTTATACATGTAACAGATGAAATGTAATGTGTTTGGATACTGGCCCTCTTTAAGGTGAACTGACAATATTGCGAAAGAAGTTTCACTTCCGAAACACGATGTAATAAACTAACTGATCCGACGAGATGTTAATAAAACATAAATAAAAGCCATCATCGACTTGATTCTCTTTGGCTATATACATAGTATCATATTTAAGTCATTTACATATATAACCTGAAACAGTCTGTGCCATTTTTCATGCTCCTTTTAAACTTGATGCTAACGACATTGTTTCATATTTAATGTATTTCTTCCTCTGCTATTTCTTCACTCCTACTCATTCCATTAACAGATCTGATGACAAATGCAAGATGGAAATGCGCCAAAGGATCATGTTGAAAAAATAATAACAATAACGGTACATTATCTCGGTTACATGAAACATTAGCATGAAAATAAAATACTTGGAAACTCTTTTCAGTCAATTCCAGTCCGCGAGTGTTTGTTAGTGGATAATAGAATAGGTCCCGACTAACTGAATTATCTGAACAAAGATATATTGTCGCTCTGCTACATTAGAGACTGTTTCCTTCACTCTTAAGAATATATCCTTTGTAAGATTATTATGTAATAATTAAACAATAACATGATCTCTTCGTCAAGATATTAATATTGGTATGTATAGATTCGAGCATTGACATAATCTTTTGACCTAGACCAATCGTTCAAGTTAGCATTTGATGTGTGGAGCAGACAATAAAATAAATAAATCAATACAAAAAGTTAAAAAAAAACACTTGAAATAAATAAATCAATACATAAGTCCTAACCATCAACCAAAATAAAATGTCACTGACAAAGATTAAAGAACAGACCTATCAACAAAGTGAATCAACAGACAGTGGGTTTTCGTTCTGAAGGTGAGGGAGAGAGAGCGGAGGAGTCATCACAGAAAACCACGGATGGACCTCTATGTATTGGTTAATAAGATTGTTCCTCTGACTAGATACGGAATTTGATGTTTAAAAAACACAGTTGAAAGCCATATTTAGCTTCTATTGCTACTGTAATCTATGTTCTATTCAATAATGATCTTCATGCTAGAGCTAATTAGCGACAGAATGTTGTCAATTAGATTTGATTGTTAGATCAGACGTAACACACGATTCTACTAAATGGTTTCCGCTTTGAACACGTTTACCGACAAATTTCCTGTGAAGAGAACGCCTTGGATCAATATGTCAATTGAAATCAACGCTTTCCGATGCGAGGGCATTGAACAGACTACATATAATAAGGCAACAGTTTACACTGGGTGTATCTGAGGAGAATGAAATTGCTACTTCTTTTAGACACATTTCCGTTAAATTATTTTCTTTATTGTTTTGTTTTCTTCATTCTGTTTGTATTCTATTGAATTATTGGTGTACGTGAACTGATTAAAAAGGTTTTTGTTCCACTAAATGGCATGCTTTAATTATAACGGATGTTCATTGGAGCAAATCAAGCCAAGTTAAATACCTACATTATAGAAGTGGTTATTACATCAATCTGTTGAATCGCAAACATCACCATCTTACATACCCAACAAATCACAGATGATATCAAATGTGACTTAAACCAGGACAAAGACTTCACTGTCATTCGCAGCATTGGTATTAATAAGCATTAGTGACAAATTTCTCAATTTTTCTCAATAAACTATGCTAGTGGAATAATTTCTTTTGCAAAGTTGGTGGCCAGAATTCGCCTTGAGGACAAATTTATCACAAGGCGACGAAAATGAATATGGATTTCCTGGAATTAGCGCTAAATGTTGTACACTTCCGGGTACAGGCTAAACGGATCGACTGTCTAATACATGCCGACAACTTGACATTTTTGTTAAAATGAACAATAGTAATTTCCTCATCGATATTCAATCGTCTATTGATAACTACAGACGAAATATTTGTCAGTTATATTGTAGTGTGAGTTAGTGGGTGTCAAGAGACTCTACTAGTTTCCCGATAGACTATTTGTTTGGCAAAATAATCAGCTTGAGGATAGCTCGAGAATTCAATCACTTGGTATTATGTAAATCAGTGAAATGTAAAGAAATGTTAACAATATTCATAAAACAAATTGAAAAAAGTCACGATTCTTATGTCTTAATAACAAATTTGTCTGACAAAAGTGATTTTCTCCCTCCATTGTATACATAAATCATCATAAAACCTCGTCAGATCGAATCTGTGAACATACTAATGATATCCTTTCAAATTTTGGCATCGATACAAAACAAATATGAAGAAAGAAGCAATAAGACCTCATAAATCACTGTTTAATACCTATTTTATCACATGTCATAATAAAATTTCTCAACAGTCTCAAAAGATTTCACATTAACTGGATTCAATCACTTGAGTGATTTTGAAATCAATTTATTTCAAGATAGCTAATTATGTTCCATAAAAGAACGCGGATAAAACTTGCGGTTTTAGGGAGCTTGCAAAAAGAACTACACTGAGAAAGTGAAATCATAGCCATTGGTCATAATGAAATGTCAATCTGTAAAGGGGCCAACGGCAACTACCGTTTTGTTATTTCATATCCTAGCGGTTAATTTATTATACTGCAGTTTAGAAAACTTGAAAAAAGAATAACACAGAAGTGGAATCATAGCCATTAGTCACACGGATATGTCAATCTAAAATATTAGCCTATAGCAAGCACCGTTTCTTTCGTATCTTAGGGGTAAATCGTCATAAACGTAAATCATCATAAATGGTGTATGAACGCATACCATAATCGTGTATAGGATCTCAAAGTACATGTTCCACCACAATCCTGCTTATTAAGAAACATGAAATTCAAATAAAAAGTTCATAAGTAGAAATATGAACCAGAAATTGCAAAATTTCACAAAATATCAGACCGTTAGTGACCCGATTCCGACTGGATTATGAGATTGTAAAATTAAGTAGGTGACCTAAAATAGTCCAAGAAAACAGGCCAGGATTTAATAAGAAAACCTCATCAAATCATTCTTAAGTCATTAGTACACAAAATATCCGGTTCAAAGATTCGCGCTGTTTATTGCCCGTTTATCGTTAGAAATAATTTCCACCGTTGGTTATAATTATTTATTTCCTCAAGGGCTATCTAAACCTCCAGACACCAATTTTTAGTTTTGTAATCATTTTAAAACAAATATTAAACAGTTACTTTGAGAGATTCTGTTAACAACCATTAACTTTCTCACTTCTCATACAGCTATTGTCAGACTAATATTCTTAATACAAAACTTCTTTCAGTGTTTTTCTTATTAAAACAGTTGAAATCCTAGAGGAACTATCTTTGTTTTTATTTTGGTTAAAAAAGTAACCATTAAAGGATAATTATTGAAAAAATAGCATTGAAATCCTTTTATATGTCTGCTAGTGGTATTTTCTGAGAAATTGGATTGAAATCCTGCCAAATTTCCATTACCATTATCCATTACAATATTACAGAGTCTAGTCTATTATGGATGGCATAGTATGGTTTGACTTTTAAAGGACTTGTATTAAAAATCGGTATTAAATATTGTTTTTTTCGGCGTTGATGATAATTTGCAAAGATTCATTGCGCCAAGAAAGCGAGTCAATAAATTATTTTCTCAGGAATATCTTAGCCCTCTTGCTTGAAGGGAACGGACATTGTTGAATTATAAACAAGGCGTCGACGGTTTGCCTTTTTTTAAATGATTGCTTTCTAACATGCACAATTTTTCTTATCATTCCTATTACATAATGGATGTGATTCGGGATTATTGACAATATGTATCTGAACTACGAACATTTATTCGAGTGTAAATTGCCACTTAAGGTAAGATAATTGCACTTATTGTTGGAATGAATAAGTGATATATAAGAAAATTATTCAATTACGTGAACAAATTTTCAAAGGCCTATCAATTTGATTGAATTTATTGTGCAGTCACTTTCTTGTCAATAGATACTGTTATCTGAAGTAACTTTAAAGAGAAAGATCAGTTCAACACCATGTCAAATTTATCATTCACTAAAAGCTCTTGAATCAAATTGTTAGGTTTTAATGTGATACAATTACATGTATTATTGTAATGCTTCATATTTACATGTTAAATTCAGTCTTCTAACTCTTTTGAAGTGAGGAGAATAAGTGCGGATTTTATTACGGTCAAGACAACATGGCTCATTGAAACATTTTATTACGTTTTTACCCCTTTCATGCTTAACTGCTTCAAAATACGTTCGTTTTTAGTGAACGTAATAGATAGATATAAATTAATTAATCTTTTTACGGACGAAGAGTGGAATTCGGAACTTTGAGCTCGATTTAAAATTCCATTGGTTGGGGCGTGAACTTCAATGGAGCCAATGGAAACCGATCTTCAACCTGAGATACGCCGTCTTAAAACTCATTACGGACTTGTTTCAACCAGGTGCATTCGAACATTCGATGCATTTACACCATCACAACAATGTAGTTTTCATGGGTGAGAGCGGCAGAACATGAAGACCGGAATTCGATGCTATATCCCTAATACACCTATTTCTCTCTTCATAATGTTCTTAATGAGTCTTCACGAACCAAGCGAGTTGGAGCAACTGAATTTATATCCAACCATTATAGTCATTTCTTTCCTATGATCCTGGTATACCCTTTTCAATATTAACTAACCATCGTCTAGCCGGTTACTAAAAGACTGTATACAGTTGCCATTTGGTCCAATATTGCCTCTTGGCAAGTCTCTCTGACTAACTTCTTTCGCGAGATTAGTCTTTTTGTAGCCACGTTGGCTTCACATTCTCTAGTCACGGCGACCATTATTAGTCCGTTATGGTATTTATAACGAGATCATATTAAGTTAACTTGATTAAGAGGACTGGTGACATACGAAGGTGATCTTGAATTTTCACGGTTCATCTACTTCGATTAGATATCAACCTTTTTTAATGTGTTTTACATCCTTAAAATGAGAACTTTGCAGTTAAATCGGCAAAATTCACCTTATGGTACAAAATTACTAAACCGCTTCAAGAAATCCAATAAATCTCTTCAAGAAATCCAATAAATATTTGAGACGATGCCTGTGGAAAAGTTAATTTTAGAAATTAACTTTGGCCATGTTTTTATCTATATCTTTTGTTAAAGTTCTAGACGAAGGTGCTAGGTCACAATTTAAGATCAATTTCTTAGAAAACGAAAGGCAGCCAAAAAGTCTCAACAATTTATTCGAACAGAATTTTTTTCTCTGTTTTCTAATCTTCTTATATCTTCTGAGACATGAACATGAAGAAAGTGATATCTCTACAGCCGACAGACGGTATTCTTAAAGAAATGAAATAATTCAAATTACGTGACTGTTAATTTGAAATAATCAGAATAATTCCAGAGGTTAGTCTATCGGATAAAACTCTAAACGCTGGTGTTAAAGATGTCTTTCAATTGTCTGAAACGATATCAATCTGTACACCAATGCAAACACAAACATACCTTTCAGCATGGAACATTTGATGCCATTCTCATAAGATACTGTGTATCAGCTCGGTATTTATGGTATTCTAAATTGATGTTATAAAATTATATATCTATGTAAGCTACGAGTAATACATCAACTTTATTCATCACATCAGATATAATGCCGGGGTAAGTCATGCCTGATATTAATGCAAGTGGTGATAGTCAGGCATTCAGAAATGAAAGCTTTATGTCTCCGTAGAGAATCCTGTTACTATCTACCCTATGGACCCTCTGTCAGTGGCTGATAGCGATGTACTTTAATGAGATAAATGTCTTAAACAGAACTTAAACCATCTTTATGAAACGGAGCCTAGGAATTTGCAAGCACTAGATTTTCTTCAATTTAGCTCTCTGTGTTTGGCTATCCTATAAATCATAAATTCCCTTACATAAATTTTAAACTAGCACCGAGTTTTTAATAATTTTTCATGTTTCACGACTCCGTCACACCGGAAAGGCGTTCTTACTGCGCTGCTACTGCAGTTGATCAGAGCGTGTTTAGGTCGTTTGAGCGTGTAGGAAAGAATTCGCCGAATCAAGGCAAACAAAAATTGACTTCTTTAAACTCAGTACTTTTTTATTTTGATTTATATTGTCATCCTATCATGTACATCGCTGAATAAAGTATATATTTTTAAAACTATTTATATACTGTAAAGTCCGTATATACTGTAATGTCATGTTATCACGTACATCGTAGAATGCGCTATATAAGAAAAGTTTATATTATTATTATCCCAGTGGTCACATTCCTGGCGGGGCATTTATATCTCTTATTGTTTATCGGAAATAGTGAGCACATCATCATTTACCAATCATATTTGCTTACGGCCCCGTCACATCGGAAAGGCGTTCTTACTACGCTGCTACTGAGCGTGTTAAGGTCGCCATAAGCGCGCAGGATCCGCCAGACTTGGTGCAATATGGACCTTATTCACGCCTTGTTTTTGAGACACTGAAAGCGAGGTTTATAACACAAATTACGTCATCCATTGATTTGAATTAATAACCAATTTGACGTCATTAAACACTCGCTTGACAGCAAGAAAACAGCTTAAAACTGCCCTCTCTCTGAAATGTGTGAAGGTAAAATTCATGTAAAATTATCATTGAATAGATTATTAATTCAAATTAATTCCAAATTTCCTGATGTGAAATATTATTACTATTAGTTTCGAGTTAGTGGGAATGGAGAAAGAGGCTTAAAATGCGCCAAGGTGACGATTTTATGCAGTGATATAACCTTACCTTTTCAAGGTTTTGCGTTATGAGCCTCGTTCTGGATTCAATATTGACGACGCGTGAAGGTCTGTTGTCCCCGTGTCAGCACGTTTACTTTGGACATGATTAAAACAAACGCTATGGTTCGGAGATCTGTTCTGAAACGCGTTGACCATGGTGTCGAGAAGGTGGTCAGACAAGCGATGTAACATCTCCTTAAGCAGTACAAAAAAGCGCAGTACATAGCGCGACAAGGACGGTACAAAAACGTTTAATAGCAGTATGGACGCGTAACTCATTGTATGAGATCGACTGACTTTTTTAAAAGTTTAAAAGGACCACGACATAATTCATTTCATATCGCCGTAAGATCGCAAGTTGTCGCAGTCCGGATTAACGGGGCTATAAACCACGAGAGAATTGTAACAAGCACAAGGTTATGCAATTCAAATTATCGAATTATTTGATATTTGACAATCTTAGTAATCTTTTGGAAATGTAGAGTACATCATTATTTTTCAATTTACCGACCATATTCGATATCCCTTGGGAGAATTGTAAACTAGCAGCACAGGGTTATTAATTCAAATTATCAAGTTTTTTTGTAGTTAATAGTTTAAATATCTTTAGTGTTTATTGGACATACTATTACTTTCTCATTAACTGAAAGTTCGATTTCCTGTAACAGATAACGAAACTAGTACAAGGTTATGTATAACCTGCTAAATTTCTGGTATTTAAAAGTTAAAATTATTTAATTGTTTATTTGAAATAAAGAGCACATTATCCCTTCTCATTAACCGATCGTTCGATATCCATTTACAGATAACGTAACCAGTACAAGGTTATCTCATTCGTAATAAACTGAAAAATTTCTGAAAATTCCTGGTAGTTAATAGTTTAATACCTTTTCTTGTCTGGGGGAAATGTAGTGTTTCAGGTCATTAGAACGTGTAACAATAAGACTATCACTGACACATATTTCAGAATTCGATCCTAATGATCTCCTAAATGTAACTTTATGGGGCGGACCTCGTTATAGTTATCATGGTGGTTTAACGAGAATATCGACGATTCAATGCTCTTATGATATTCTGAAAATCAATTATACCATAGCTAACACCTAAATTCAGTCGGACTTCATGATTGGACTATAGTATTCACGTCTTTTATTACACAATCAATATACGAAATTCACTTTGAATTTTATTTCATTCTAATTGCTTTGTGTAGAAAAGCAATCGAGCATAGGAATGCAAATTTAACTGAATTTATTTTTCTCTTGGGATTTTCATGTACTAAGTAATTTGATAATTCGTTTGTAATAGTTTAAATACCTCTTTAAATCACGAAATCCAAGATTCTTCACCAAATCTTTATATTTATTGTCTAAAAAAAGTTAATTTCAACAGATATAATGTACAAAACGTGGTGCGAGAGATTCGTTAGTTTTGAACTACGAGCGATGAAAAAAAAACCAGGCAGCATCTCTTTATGTGTTATAGTGTTCAATTAAATTTCGATTTGTTTTTATACAATTATTGCACAAATTCATTTTGATGACATGTATCAATAATCGGTGCGAAAAGATTCGGTAGTCTTTTATTACTCAAAAAGCGATGTTGAAACAACGGGCAGTATCTCTTATGTGTTTAATGTATTTACAAATTATAGTGTTAAATTAAATTTCGATTTGTTTTTATACAATTATTGCACAAATTCATTATGATGACATGTATGAATTATCGGCGCGAAAAGATTCAGTAGTCTTGTACTACAAGCGATGTTGAGAAAACAGGCAGTATCTCTTTTGTGTTTGATGTATTTACAAATTATACTGTTGAATTAAATTTCGATTTGTTTCCATACAATCGTTAGTTTTTTAACAAGTGAGTGTGGTTTTAATGATACATTCACTATTTCCTCAAGCATGCAACCAATCTTTCCTTTCGATTTTTAATTAAATAAGCCAAAAAGAACCCCATTCTTCAGACAGATTGTCATGGGAAATTTGTTTAGAATCGAGACACAAGTTAAAGATTGAAATCACAGCCGATTACCCAATATCAAGGTGACCAGATTACCCGATAAATCAATTTTAATACCAAACTTTCTTCCAACGCGTTCAAATAGATTTCCGTTTTACATCCCTACTGATTTCAATTATCAGATCTAGGCCAATAGATGATATTAAAACGTTTGTTTTATGGTGGTTATAAATAAAAGTAGCCAAGTAGCTATTTCCTACATTTCTTTGAAGCAACGTGTTCACTTTACGTGGTGAAATTAAAAGATACTGCCTCTGAAATGACAGATTTAATTTGATTTCGTTAATTGTTAAGTGAAACGCCCGACTCCTAAGCGACCTATTGCCAAAGAACTGTCCATATGGTGGGAGGCATTTAAACAAGTCTTCCTTTTTCATTTTTTGTAGCTGTCGAGGAATGGAATTTTGTAGTTTATTTTGAAATTATCAATTAGCAGGTGCTTTATAGAAATATATAGTTATATATAGTTTGGTTTAACAATTAATGACGATGCGCATGTACATTTTTAACATTGTCGTACTAAAGAGTTATAGTGAAATAGTTTGAAAATCGGACTGTTTTCGAATACTTTATAACCAAAATATTTAGTTTGGCAACAAGATAACAACGTTAGAAACTTAAGAGTAACAAGGTGTCTTACGGCAGTACCCTACACATTCAGAATTGAAACAAACAGAAACGACAACTGTTGTAGTTTAGACGCTTGACACCAAAAGTCATTACTGTGTGAAGGTTCTATCAATATGTTCAATCCACATTTGACGATGAAAATGGTTACAAGTGGACAGTGGGAGTGTATTATGCCGGTTATTTGGTATATTTTAAAATATCTATATAACATTCTAAAGGCAGAGTTCAAATTATTTGGGGAAACAAGGCTGTCTTTTTAACCATTTTAATTTCGTAAAAATCCCTCTTCAGGTGTATAATTTTTAAAAAATCTATGTTATTGAACACTGGGAGAAAGGATCCAGTTACAAATTCTTGTTCTGAGAAACCAGACATGCATTCTCGTTTTTAATGTATAACGTATATATAGTACAGTGTGCCTTGGCTAATACATAAATTTTAATTACAAATTTATCAGCAGGATAAGACAAATCTACCATTTCAAACAGCATGAGTTTGGTTGATCATTGAACTTTATTTCTTTTTAACATATTCCCGTGTCTGATAAGTAAGATCAAAACATGCAGTGGCAGAACGATAAAACAAGAACGACCGGGTATAATTGGGGTTTTGTACTAATTAACTTGTAATATCAACATCTTGCATAAATCAGGATGATACAGTTACATGAATGAACATGTCTAACTTTAACACATGACGTCATTTATGAATGAAACATCAATGCTTCTGTCAAGACTATCCTATTTTTCTGTATTCCTTCAATCTGTTTCACATTAACTTAAACCCCATGACTCTAAGTATTTGTTTTATTAAAAATTTTAATATAAAAAATCATTTTTACTCGGATAAAACAGAACTTGAATCATGTTGTTACTTAGATAATACAGAACTTGAATCATGTTGTTACTCAGATAAAACGAACTTGAATCATGTTCTTACTCAGATAAAACAGAACTTGAATCATGTTGTTACTTAGATAAAACAGAACTTGAATCAGATAAAACAGAACTCGAATCATGTTGTTACTCAGATAAAACAGAACTTGAATCAGATAATAAAAAAAAGAACATGTTGTTACTGAGATAAAACTGTACTTGAATCCTGTTGTTACTTAGATAAAACAGAACTTGAATCAGATAATAAAAAAAAGAACATGTTGTTACTGAGATAAAAGTGTACTTTGAATCCTGTTGTTACTCAGATAAAACGAACTTGAATCAGATAATAAGAGACTTTGAATCATGTTGTTACTCAGATAAAACGAACTTGAATCATGTTCTTACTCAGATAAAACAGAACTTGAATCAGATAATAAAAAAAAGAACATGTTGTTACTGAGATAAAACTGTACTTGAATCCTGTTGTTACTTAGATAAAACAGAACTTGAATCAGATAATAAAAAAACGAACATTTTGTTTCTGAGATAAAACTGTAATTGAATCCTGTTGTCACTCAGATAAAACAGAACTTGAATCAGATAAAAGAGACTTTGAATCATGTTGTTACTCAGATAAAACGAACTTGAATCATGTTCTTACTCAGATAAAACAGAACTTGAATCAGATAATAAGAGACTTTGAATCATGTTGTTACTCAGATAAAACGAACTTGAATTATTTTCTTACTCAGATAAAACAGAACTTGAATCAGATAATAAAAAAAAGAAGATGTTGTTACTGAGATAAAACTGTACTTGAATCATGTTGTTACTTAGATAAAACAGAACTTTAATCAGATAAAAGAGACTTTGAATCATGATGTTACTCAGATAAAACAGAACTTTAATCAGATAAAAGAGACTTTGAATCATGTTGTTACTCAGATAAAACAGAACTTTAATCAGATAAAACAGAACTTCAATTAGATAAAAAAAAAAGAGAACATGTTGATACTGAGATAAAACAGAATTTAAATCATGTTGTTACTTAGATAAAACAGAACTTGAACTATGTGTTACTAACCCCTATCGTGAAACACTGAGTAACAACATGATCCAAGGTCTGTTATAAAATTTTTACATCGCTCTACAATTGATGTATTGAGCACAATTCAACAGTAAAAATATTTATTATTGTATACTGATCTATATGTAGCAACCCAGAGCACTTTACTTGTGAAAAGTGAACGGATAGATCAACTAGTAAAGGAAATATATAGAAGACCATGTCTCTGTGGTCTGAAAAACATTATACATACAGAAGACCATTTGAGATAAGTTTGAGTAGTAATAAATTCTCCATAAACATTATCAATAAAACAGACTTAAAAACCATTATTATCACTATTGTCATTATTATACCAGATTTAAACCTATTAATTTGTAATTTAAGGTGATATATAGCTTATTTCTGTATATCCATGAGACCAAAAGTAAAAAGATTTTACAATTACGATGGCATATACGAATCGTTTTTGCAGAATTGATTATATTATGTAATTTATTGCCACGTTTTTGCCAGTCATGAAACACATATTATACAATTTTCCTTCATTTTAAAGATATTATATATCTGAAAGAAATACTTGCAAGGCGTACACTATGAGAAATTAACATATTGTGTGTGTGACACAGTAAGTTGAGGATAAAATACTTCTGGTTTGAATAATTAAATGCACATGTAACAACAACAAAAAAACACAAGGGTATATTATGGTATCACTCACTTCTTTAATAACAAAGCACATAACGTTTTTTTTTTTTTTTTTTTTTTTTTTATTCCCTCAGACCCACCCACACTCAGATCAAGTGATAGGTGGATATACTATGGTAAATATAAATTAGTATATCCACCACTCACATATACCTTTAGTCGAAAAATAAAAATAATTAAAAATCTAACAAAGGTATATGTGAGTGATCTTCATTGTGTAACCAAATTTGTATGCATTTATTTCTATTATTATTATACTTGTTATTATAAATGCATAAATCTATCTGATCATGATAGATTAAATATAAATAAATTGTAAATATATAATATTAATGTAAATATAAATTATGTGTATATATAAATGTGGAGTATAAATAAATTCTATGTAAATAATATCTATATATAAATAAACTCTGTTTGTAAATATAATCTCTATGTATGAATGAGTATAATCTTATGGAGTGTATAGACGATGTATATGTACAATTGAATTTTGAAATATATAGATGAAATTTATGAAAGGGTATATATATATATAAAAATAAGTAAAAATATATGAAATTTATAAAAATATAAATGGAATGATAATGGCTATCACAGATAATAGACTGAGATATGAAATGGCTTATAGTAGCAAAGGTGATATCTCCAACAATCGATATAATAATGTATCGATCATATCACCGACAGGTTTTGATGCAGAACGATTTGTCCATATTAAGTTGAAATAATGGTACATATGGGGGAACAGAGAGTGGTCAATCCCTGCCATGAATCTTGTGAATTCATGGATCTGGATGGGCTTCCTCAAAGAGTCCGACATAAAGTGGCAGAAGCTATTCCGTAGAAGAGATGCAACAACGTTTCAGGCTGTTTTAAGCAATACCGACACTTAGTATCAAACTCCTGTGTGCTCCGTTGTGACAGGAGAAGTCGAGTTGGTAGGGCAGAATGAATCAGGAGAAAAAGGAATTCCTTCTCCCCCTGATTCAAACTCGACCTCCAGAGATTCTGGAACACACAGGAGAACTTGACGTGTGGGTATTGCTTCTGTACAGTTAAGGTATAATTAAGTTGTTTGTGAAGATGGAGGTAAATTGTTTTGGAGTTTACCTCCTGGCGCCAGTTGATATGGGTACGGGTTTTTCTATAATTTTGGGTAAGAGTATCAAATTTAGGTGGTGCCTGAAACGTTGTGACGGAATAGCTTCTGTCAGTGTCGAGCTCTCTAAGGGTGAGACCCATCCAGAAGTATAGCAGGGACTTCCAAGGGTATCTGCTCCCCCCTATGAACCATTTTACTTGTTGGAGGTCGAAGGATTGGAGCTTGAGATCAATATCACAAACTCCAAGCCCTCCCTCGTCGAGCGGAAGTTGTATGGTGTTTCGGGCTATCCACTCGATTTTTCCATCCCAGATGAAGGAGTAGATAGCCCGATTCAGCTCTTTAAGAATATGTTTGTTGGGTTTGATTATTCTGCCCACATACCAGACCTGAGATAAAGTGTATGTATGTAAGACTTTGATTTTGTCTCTGTATTTCAGTGATCGATTTTTCCATTTGTTAAGGGTGTTGCGAATCCTATTTAGAATAGGATTCCAGTTAGTGTCATGGCTATTGTGTCCGAAATGAATGCCAAGAATTTTGATATTATTTTTGATATACATTTTATCCGCATCTGGTACGTGGGCAGACATCGCCCCCGTTGTAAAGATTTCTGTTTTAGCTTTATTTATTTTTGATCCCGAGGCCTTCTCAAAGTTACTCAACTCGTAATCTAGGTTTGGGAAGGACCCGGGATCGGTGATAATGACGGACAAATCGTCTGCATGCTGAAAGGTTTTTACCTGTCGGTGGTAATTCGGTATATCTATACCCTTGATATACCGATTGTTGGAGATATTAAGGGCCAAAGGGTGTATCGCGAGTGCGTATGGAGCCATCGATAGAGGGCAGCCTTGTTTCACACCTCTTTCAAGGGTAAAGCAATTCGTGAAGGCTCCACGCACTTCGCAGTACACTCTTAGGTCCTTATAAAGAATGGAGATCCACTTGATTATACAAGGTGGGAGCCCCATGCACCCTTTCCAGAAGGGTGCTGAGGTAGGTCCTGTTGAGTCTATCAAAAGCTTTCTCTTGGTCATAGGCCAACAGGGCCACCCCCAGGTCCTTCTGGGTAACATACTCATATATGTAGTCAATCGAGAGCAGGTTATTGATGATTGATTTGTCTTGGCCTGCTCCCGATTGAGTATCATACACAAGTAGGTTTAAAATAGGTTTTAGCCTATTGGCTATCACCTTTGCTACTATTTTATAGTCTACCGTCAGCAGAGAAATCGGCCGATAGTTCTTCAGATCATTTCTTGAGCCCTTATTCTTATAATGTATGGAAATGATAGATGTTCTCATAGTTTCAGAAAGTTGTTCATGTAAGTATATATTGTTTATTACTTCTGACAAGTCATCCTGGATGACTTCCCAGAATTTCAAATAAAACTCCTTTGGGATGCCATCAATTCCAGGAGACTTGTCGTTCTGAAACTCTGTAAGGGCTCTATGTATTTCTTGTTTAGAAATGATCTGATTATCTATGGTCGATGCCTCCGCTGGCGGTAGAGGTGTAATGATGGAATTATCGAGGTACTCGTCGATGACAGGTTGTGGTATAAGGTCGGCAGAGTAGAGCTTTGAGTAGAATTTCTCTACGATGTCTATGATCTCTTCTCTGTCTTCCCTGACGATACCGCTATCATCGACGAGTCTCTCAAGTTGTTGTCCCGTGCCATTCTCTATCTCAGCCTTCTTAAATATATATATATTATCCAGATCGTTGTCTTCAAAGGGTAGTTTTGATCTGATTAAGATGTCTTTGTTAATTTTATATTCTAGTATTTTTATTTTATTGTTAATATTGTCTATTTCATTTTTATAATATTCTAGATTAATATCAAAGCTATTTTCTATATATATCTTTTTTTCTTTTAGGTTGGTTATTTGATCTTTGATATTAAT
>NW_008710662.1:1754065-1755402 GCF_000327385.1 Lottia gigantea
GGTAAGTATGTCCAATTTTAAACTTTTTTTGGGGGGGGGGGGGGGGGGGATGTTAAACTATATAAATGACTATATAGTAGATGTATATATATATATTTTTTTTTTTTTTTTGTTTTATGATGGGAGGTAAAAAAAAAATGAGGAATTTAAAAATATTCAGATATATATAAGGGGATTATTCAGTATATCGAATCCTTTTTCTTTTTTCCTTCTATTGATTTAGAAGTATAAATTTAACTTTTTTCAAATCACAGGAAAAAAAAAACGGAAAAAAAAAAAAAAAAAAAAAATTAAATTTTGAATAAATAAGTGCGAAAAAGGATTCAGTATATGAGAATATCTATAAAATAGATATACTAGTGTAAGAGGAATGTAAAATGGCTAGCCCAGGGTTCTATTTCCGGGTAGCCATTTGTTATGGTACAATGGATTGAAAATTAACTCAATCTCAATCCAAACGCATCTGAGTCTGGGGTGTTTTCCTCGGTGCAAAAGGTTTCCAACTATCAAGCTGAGTATTTCCAGATTTAAAAAAAAATTAAAAAACCTAACAATCCCTAGGTGGGCTTAGCGGGCCGTCGAAGCACAATAAGTGTACCCGACCCTCACCACCGGAACAGAAATGAACTGGAAATTCCTCGGCAAGCAGTTGTATAGCGTTTGATATTCGTACCTTACACTTGTAACGTCATCAGATGAAATGAAGTACACTGTAAAAAAAGTCCGTTTTTTTTACAGAAATTTACTACATATTTTCTCTTGATATACGTCAATTTCTGCTGATATACATATTTTTCTGTTGATTTACGGACTTTGTTCTTACATTAACAGAATGTTAGTTCCGCAGTAAGGAAATATGTTATTTTACGTAAATTAATCTTGGTCGTATGTCACTTAACAACAATTACGTTATTTGTCAGTAAATTTACGTAAATTCTGTGTTATTATCATGTATGTCCATACATGTCCATGTAGATAAGCGAAGTCCGCGCATGCGTGGGAATACTGTTTTTTTTTTTGACAGGAACTTTGTGTTTCCTTACGGAAAATTATAACAGAATTGCTGTTAATTTACGGAAACTGTGATTTTGCGTTATATGATATTTTCGACCTGCCAATCAAAGTAGGTATGACATATTCGGTAAAGGCACGAGGTCAGTCTATCGTCACGCCGCCATCTTATCCCACATCAAAACAAGGCTACGCCGAAGGATTTTTGTGAATTTCTTAAATTAAATTGAATATGGTGAGATGCATGGAGAACTTGAAATGCTGACCCGATATTCCACCACTCATTCCTGTTCTATTATCACCCTTTGTCAAAAACTGCAAAATGT
>NW_008710662.1:1755452-1795342 GCF_000327385.1 Lottia gigantea
CTTCTGTCTAGAGAGTAGAAAATTATTAATTTTCATCATGGCAATGAAGTCCTCAAATTCATTTCTCTAATTCTTAAGTTTAGTCAACCACAATGTAAGTTTATACCCGATTACATAAGAAAGCCTCCGACGATATGAAATATCACAGGATCCATAATGTCTATTGCAATTTTTTGTTTTTTCATGCTCTGCTGTCTGAAAACTTTTACCAAAATGTAAACAAACCCCACAAAATGGCGCCAAATTATGCATAGATCCCTCAAGTCAGTTTTCCCACCAACTTTGTACATGTGACACTATATTAAATGTTTGTACCTACTATTAATAACATTTGCAATGTCTTATCGATGCCTGGAATGTCAAACTGTGCAACCTGCTTTTAAGAAATTATTTTGTACGCCACCCATATCTGCTATACATAAGTGTGTCATTGCATCATGCTCTTAAATTCCATCCACTTTCTTATGCCTTTACTATTTTATTATTTTTAATTTATTATTTCTTTTTCTGTTTTTGTACATCCTTGCTTTTTTTGTACTTTCAGCCTTTTACGGTTATGAGTACAGAGTACAATAATACAAGGAATGAGAATTCTGTCATTAATCTTGTCAATAAACCTTAACCGTTTACACTCAATGTTAGGACCCACTACGTGGGCGAAGCATTACAAAATTCATAAATGAGGGCGAATTGGACACTGGATTTCTCGAACTAAAAGATCCAGTGCCCTACTATTACTACACTACTACAGTACGTTAGCACAACAAATATTTTCTCAATTTAAATTTATCTTTTCAGGTATGTCACCTTTTCCCTTTCTTTAGAGTTTCTGCCATCATTTACCAGCTAAAAGTTACAGAGCATTATGAGACTTGACCTGACTTTCGAACGAGCAACAGTTAACTGTGCACATCAAAAACAATTAGGCCTTATAATAATGATTAGAGTTGCATCATAAACTGTATTGTGCTGGATGATGGAGTCTTATAACCATGTGGAACACTTAAAAAAAGTACTATGTCCAGAAGTAGTAGCATTACTGGATCACAGGTCCTTGAAGTTCTGTAAATATTAATAAAATATGGGCAATGTGGAGAAAAGAGTGTCAACATAAATATAAAAAAGACATTAGTTAAATCAGAACGTTGTCATTAGTTAGAACGTTATGAAGATGTCATTAGTTAGAACGTTATGAAGATGTCATTACTTATGAGAATATCATTAAGAGATGTCATTAGTTATCAGAATGTTAAAGATGTCATTAGAGACGAGTATGTATTTCAAGTTCATCATTTGTTTTTATGCAAGAGATTGTTTTCATACGCCCACATTTTCAGTTGTATGTACAATTAAAGATGTAGTTAACATCATTTTCTCTGATTATTTTACAATGCACAAATAATATCAATAAACAAATAAAGTTAAAATGTTTTGTTATTTTACAGAAAAATGGAAATGATTTCTGGCAACAGATTTATTACCAGAATATCATTTTTAAAATTCTGTTTTTTTACAGAACTGGAAGGAAAAATTCCGGCAGCAGATTTACCAGAATATTCTTCCTATTTTCTGTTAAATTACAGGAAATATTAGAAAAATTCCGGCAGCAGATTTACCAGAATATCCTTCCTATTTTCTGTTAATTACAGGAAATATTATTAGTCATTCTGTAATTTAACAGATTTTGTCGTAAAATATTTCTGTTATTTAAAGCAGATATTTTACAAGAAATTCTGTTATATAACTGAAGTCAAAATTTAAATTCTGGTAAATCAGCTGCCGGAATTTTTTCTGTTAATCGAAGGAAATTTTTTTTACAGTGTAGTAGGGGTAAACATGAGGATATATAACAAGAAGGAAGCCATGTACAGAAGAAAAACGGTAATACAATGAGACCAGTACAGACAATAAAGTGGGCAAGGACAAGAGGTAGAAGCCAATACTATTACAACAGAGGGATAAAGAAAGAAAGACGAAAGAGGGGAAAGATTACCAAGGTAATTAACAATGGGATTAGTGTAGCCAAATTTTGGAGATGTAAAGTCCGGTGTTTCAGGGAAACGGCGGTGGATTTCAAGGGCTTCACGGATTCTTATTTGCTTGTTTTCGGGTAGGTTCTTGGCAAGGATGGATTTATCTTCCCAGAGGATGTGGTGGGATGGGCACTTGATGAAAGGTTCAGACAGGGCTGAGATGGCATCTTGTTTCTTGGTGGATGAAAGGTGCTTTTGGTGCGGACTGAAATGGGGCGCGAGGTTTCTCCAATGTAGATGGCACCACAGTTGCGTGGAATAGAGTAAACCACACCTTTAGGATCAGTGGGGATTTCGGAGGGTGGTCTGCCAGTTGCACCTATCAGGGATTTTAGGGTAGTACCAGACGTGAAATAAGTTTGTAATATATTCATTTCAGTAAGTAAGATCATAAGTTATTTAAAATGAAGTTACTCCATTTTGGACGCGATACTTATTGTAAAAAGGCGGTATTCAATAATGATATAGGAAGAGTGTACATATCACAAGTAAAATGACATTTTTTTGTGCTATAAGTTCATCTGAAACACCTAATTCCTTTACCTTTTTATGTTGTAAGAAGTTGACAAACAAGTAGTTAATCAAATTACGTTCGAATTTCGAACTCCTTGACTTTAAGACCAGATTCTTACAAATTAAGAACATGTCTTGGAGTCCAAAATGTCAAGTACTCGGTACAAGTTCAATAAAGTGCACCGAATTCTTTCTGTTTTTGATGTATCAATCATCATTCAATGAGTTCAGAATCAGAAACTTGTATCAGAAACGTATATGTATCTTTTCGTTTCTATTGGCGAGTTCATGTAATCTTTTCATTTTTTTAATTGGCTCATTATGAGAAGTGCTCATATTACTTTTGTTATGTTTCAGGGTTGAATTATTATGAAATAACCTTTTACATTTTACTCAGGTTGTATATCTTTAAATGGATATTCTGACGTGGACTACACAATTCAACTCCCTCACATCCCTTAATTATACATTAAGTACATTCCATTCTCAGTTTCTTTGTTGTTTATTTCTACTGTCGTTGTCATCAATATTCACTAAGCTATAGGAGAATTCTATAATTGGTAATTGTATTAACCGTTGAAGTGAAATGTCTAGTTATCTAAATTGGTGTATTTTTAAAAGTTTTTAACTGACAGCTCCGGCTTATCAAGTGACAGAGCTTCTATTCCGCCATCAAAAATCAATACAAACACCAATCGATCTAATCTTCTGGATTAAAGACGAAAACAGACCGTTACAATGATATCAATACCTCCACATAAATTGCTCAGTTAAATACAGTTTTGTTATCGCATGGTATACCTAAATTTTATTGTCTTCGCAAGTTCGTCGTTGAATTTAATTTTACTGAGTAATTTCATGAAAATTCTAATGCCAGCCTCAAAATAGTACCGATTGTTTTAGAATGACTTAGCGAGAGTAAATATATTAACATGAGTATACATTATCACAATTTGTTTTTAACAGGATACCAGTGGCAAATAACAGCACTGTTTTAAAATTGATATTCAAAATTAACGAATTTCAAAAGACAATAGAATGAACTTTATGCCTTTTTCAATCGATACTTTCCTCATTTTGCTAAAGTTTCTTGCATACCAAGTGCTATACTTCGATAGGGTCTTTCAAGCAGGCATTCCTTACGCGGGATTTGAAAAACTTATATGTCTGATTATTGTGGTATATACCAGAATTGGTTGGTGATAGTCCTTGATATGTAGGTCACCTATTTATCCCCGTCTTAAAGTTAAGATACCATCCAAGATGTAAACGACAGCGACATCATTAGAGTAATAGAAGAATTCAGCATTTCGTCCAATTACCAACCGAGTTTTAACAACAATCACACTATGTCTCATTAACTGAATAAAGCAAGAAACAAAATTACAGTTAGCAGGCTAATTATGTGGAATCGTATTATTATTTCAGTGATTGTTGTGTCTGACGTTTTATAATACGAATTAACCAATACATAATTATTACATTAAGTTGTTCAAAGGTGGTGGTCAAGAACTGATATTAGAAAGTCCAGACACAGTGTACAAGAAACTAACCTATTCGATGGCAACTTGACGTTGCAATAAAGAAACACCATTAATTCACTGCAAATGATATTTGCTAATACAAGCTAGCCACTGGCTTAAAAAAATACTTAGGTATTTGAAGAATGAAAAGACCAGAACAAGTTCAATATTCAAATGGGTCTTTCAAAAAAAGCAACTTTGGAATATATTTTAGATGACACCGACAGTGTACAGTGGTGAAAAAGTTTGAAAATTGGACTTTGAAAACTCTTTGTATTAACCCTTATAAAAAAACGATATACTGTTTGCAAAATTATGTTGTATGCAAAGGGAAAAATTGTTTTTAAGTCTTGCTCTTCTCCTTTCATGCCCGTATTTAATATTCTGTAACCAAAGCCAGTAAGCTAAAGTGAAGAAAAGTGAAGAGAAAAACCAAACTATGTTAACCTCTTAAACGCTTTAGTTCCCACCGATGTCATCTGAAATACCATAAAAGATATTTAATTCTCCATAAAATGATCAATAAAACAGTTCTGAGTACCATTATCACGACTATTGCCAATATTATACCAGTGTTTCAGCGCAATGGACCAGTGATAAAGGCACAAACCGTTAGATTATGGGTCAAGCGGAAATGAAGTGGTCAATTCTCGGACACAATCTATATCTATTTTAACGATTTACAGAACGTTGAAATGTTAGTTCAGAAGAACGCCATCATTACAATGGTCAAGATATAACGAACTTCGTCTTATACCTTTACTACAATAGCCGCTGTTCTTGTATCATGGAAGTTGCATTGATTTCATTAGATTGTAAGCTAGTGAATACAGCCAATCAGAGCCCTCGGAATAAGGTGTAGCCATAATGATTAGTCTTTCTTACATGGTTTTGTTCGGCTGTATTCACTGCAGTACAATTAAATTAATCGCCGAAAATCAGTGGCTATTGTAGTCCAGGTATTAGACAAAGTTCGTAATACCTCGACCATTGTAAAGATGGTAGTACTTTGACTTAAACAACTGTTCTTGTGCATTACAATATAATCTTATTTTGTGCAGCACAAACCATGCTCAAAAGATTAAAATATGTACATATTTCCATACCATCTAGTGTTCTTGGAATGATTTTCAGAAGTTCTTGGCATTAGAATAAGATGAACGGATATGTCTGACTTTCATTTACAAAATAACTTGACTGGAAGTAGTTCAAAAGGATATTTAAATTGGTGTATTTTAAAACTTATTGACTGACAGTTCAAGCTATCTAGTGACAGAAGTTTTACCCTGGCATCAAAAATCAATAAGCCTAAAAATAACAATCGTCCTAATCACCAGGTTATGAGATTTTGGCTCACAAATGGCGAAAATATCTATATATTCATACCAACTGAAATACTGGATTCTAAAATCGTCCTTTTTCTCCAAAAAACCGGGTTCGGATTGACATTGCGAGTGGTAGAAGTTTAGAGCAACTGGATTTTCGACGATATGTAGAAGGTACCGGGGAGAATCTGATGTAGCGCTGGGTTTAGTCAAAGTAGCCATCAGTTGCTCACATTTTGATCAATCAATCCCCTTAGTGATAACTAATGCTAATTTTAATATTGAGCCCGGTTTCGTTTTCGACTGAAAACAATATAGACCCCGGGCGGTTGAAGAGTACAGAATACTTTTTCTGCTGGAAAACTTATTGCAGCCTTTGGTCATTGAAAATCAACATTTGAAGTTTAATTTGAGATTCAAATTCATTAATAAAAACGGCCGTCGAGATGAAGGTTATTCTTGAATATATATGTAAATTGAAATGTATTTGTAAATAATGTAATATTATGTAAATAAACTGCACGGAAATCACACAATCCTTTCAAAAATACCCCACTTTCCTTTTCTATGTAATGTCAATATAGGACAGAGTCTAAAAAAATACGAGTCGTCATTTTAAATTTAACGTGGAGTTTAGAGTGGGAGTAACTTTGCGTGGTAAAGTTAACTTTAGTTACCATAGCGTCACCTTGATTTCATTCAAAATAATCAGATTTAGACTAATATTTTACATTCGACAGACTTACATCCATTGCCAATAATAACGTCCAATTTGGCTACTAGAATCAGATGATCTCATTTTATCTGTAATATAAAGTTGTTATCAAGTTCCATTTGTGTCTGCAAAAGATCAGTCTTGAATTCCTTTTTGCAAGTTTGTTCGAATTACATCTATACCAATAATCAACTGGCAATTGAGAATTCAACACCTGGTTGGGGACTTTCTCAGACTTGTAAGTGTATTTTACATAGTAATTTGTTCAATCGTGTATTTTAATTGAACAACGTGGAAAAAATATTTCCATGTACCAGACATAGAAATCAAAGACTTGATTGTAGTTTCTATTTTTTCTAAGTCTTAAGTATGAAAGTTTAGATTGAATATTTAGTAAAGAAAATTCGTTGAGCCATTTTCTGTGCACTTCAAACACTGCATACATATTCGAAACGACACAAGGGCCTAGTGTGGATCAGCCTCTCGAAACAAAACATAAGCAGTGACATGAATGCAAAACGTAGTCGTGGTCGAACTGCCTTCGATTGGAATCACAGGTAGCCTATGTAATTATCAATTGTAACTGAATCCTACTTCAACAAAATGTTTTAAGTCAAACTTGTATATCTGTGCTGTAAATAAGAAGCATGTAAAAGAAGCAATGATATCGCCAGCCTACTGTAAGTAGCCATAAAGTACTGAACATGAACAGACGCGTCAGCAAATTATGCAACTGTAGAATTAGAAAATAATCATTTGATATAGCCTAATTATTTCTAAAATTACATTAATAATTCATTATAACAAGCCAAAAGTTCATAATTACAACTACATTAAGTAATTTCATGTGAACTTCATTAGTATTTTATCGGCAGGGTTTGACATAGTACGAAACATGTCTCCACACCAGCCGACAACTTTCAAAATACCTACCAGAGGCTGGAATAGAGGCAGATCGGTCGGTCTAGTTTTTACGAAGTGGTTTTTCAAACAGCTAAAAGATAGCTCGTTGTTATTTTGTATATAACTTTGACACATATAACAGTACCTGAGAAGTATATAAGGTTTAAGGTATAAAGCGTGCAATATCAGAAAGATCAGAAAAAACATTAAAGACTACATTTAGACTTTGCACTCATTACCACTTACTACATCATTTTACAAGATGCTTTTCAGGTGTAGACTTAGATGAATGAACATACCAACTGTTATTCAGATGTGAAATAAATGAAGAAGCTTGAAAATTGTAAATCTGGTACCAATTTAGATGTATAATCATGTACATTTTTATACATATCTATAGTAAATTTGGTACCATATTAGATGTATAACCATGTATATCATGTCTATAGTAAATTTGGTACCCACATACATTTAATACATACCTGTAGTAAATCAAATTACAATTTTAATTTTACCTTGATATTATCTTTAAACAAAAAACACCCTACCTGTACCATCTGTGATGAAACGATAACTTTGATATTAATGTGAAAAATATCAATGTAAATAATTAGTTCTAGGTTAAAATCACTAAAAATGTAATTTCAATATATATGTCCGATATGTCACATCGACATTTTAACTAATTGTCAGAATAATATTGGTTTCACATATACATAACGATGTACAACACATTAGTATAATTCGACAGTTATCTTAATGCCTAGGGAACGTGATTTACAGGTTATTGTGCTGTCATTTGACATCAATTTGGAATTCGATAGTGATTCAAAGGCCACGGTTCATCAATTTCGGGGGTTGATTTGGGTCTTGAATATATGTAACTAGTTTTCAGAAGAACTGCACGTTTAATCTCTTCAAATCAATCTCGAACAAAAACTATTTGTCTTTTCTATAAATGGCCGAGTCTCAAGAAAAGACGAGTCGTCAATTTAACTTTCAAAAGCCGATAATTCCGGTCACGGATTTTTTTCAATTGCCTAACTTAGCTACGGATACCAGCCTTCTTCGACTTATTGTCTAGTACGAACAACTAAACGCTCTCTCAATGTCAACCACTCCGACATACAAGATCAAATCTGTTATAATAATCGGACAACACCATATCTGGACCACTGCCGACATCGAACTCCTACCAATAAAATTATGGAGCAGCAAGCTTCTGACAAACGAATGGGTTCCTCTTTTCAGAATATAACAAACTTAATAGGCATTATATAATACTTGTAATCCTCACAGAAATATGTTACCTTTTTGGCGACCGCTTGTTAGATCTTGTGAGATATTTAGGTATTTTTTGAGGGCGCGATTTATGTGATAATGTTGAGTTTTCTATACCTCTAACAGATTTTAACGCACAAACACGTTGAATGTGTGAACCAGTATGCTTCAATATAATTTCATTCAAAATGCAAAAATCTAACCTAACAGCAAGTAATTTTCTACTGATGCAAAGGTATATTGTCTTCACTTTAATTAGTTTAAAACACCATTAGACACTAATTGAACGTAGGAAATGCAATTAAAAGGCTCACTGAAAGGTATTTTAATTGAAATTTAGCCTCAAAAAATCTCCTGAATGAAAGTAGTTGTAAACTGTTTATATGGAACACGCTATACTTGGGTCAATCACAAAAGATGTGTCGCATTTAAGAACTTTGGTCAGAAGAATATAATGGCATCCGGCAGTACATCAACCCAAACAGCGGTCGACTGTTGGGTTGTTTCGACCAATGTCATTCGACGAATATGTCGTTTAACCAATGTCAAATGTATTGTTTTGAATGACAATCCGACAGAAACATTTCCTATTAACGCCCCACTTAAGAAATGTAAGAGCTAACGGATGTATTTTAATCAGTGGAAAATGTCATGAGAAACGGTATACATGTACATCATATCATATATTTCTTATGAACGCATAACTTAGGATTATGAAATGAAAGAGCGAACGGATGTGTTAAAGGGATTGTAAAGAGGTTTTCTAAAAATTGTATGTGGGAACACTGATAGCATCAATTTGCACCATCTCAATTTTCAATTAGACGTCGGTGCTTCTTTCCATTCCACTAAAACTAAGTGTTTGGTGACGTCACTAATCGCAAAATATGGCCCTTAAACACTAAGTTTAAGTGGAATTGCAGGAATCACAGATGTCAGTGTCTCCGAAACACATATTTTTGTAGAAAGCCCCTTTACTAGGCAGTCTGTAAGGATACTGCCATGAGATCCCCTGTACATATAGTTTGTACTGATGCATCATTACTTCTAGTACAGATGCATCATTACTTCTACTGGTGTTCTGAGTCGTCAAGACAACTAAGTACAACATTTCTCATTCAATAAGACAAACGATGTCGTCAGTTTAAATTAGAATTGATTGGGATCTGAAATCGGACAACTGTCTAGATTAACCTACATCATGGAAAGAAAGCCAGAACCGAGTTTGTCAAATGAACTAGAGTAAATCATATACTACTTAATCTAAGTAATTGAGGAAGTCGTAGCAGTACATCCAACATGGCGCTACCGGAAACCTATAACCTCGGAGATATTGAGGAACTCCATACTGTTAAACTAAAAGTATAAATGATGCATAGGTCATTACTTCAGGGTTAATTGAACTTAAGTAGGTGTGATGACTTCATGATCACCTCTTAAAACAATATAGTCTTTTTGCTTTTATTCTTGATGAGTGCTCAATTGAAGTTACCCATAACAAGTAACGAAATTTAAATCGATTTCCATAAAAATGAACACAACTTTACCATTCTTATTGACATTCACATGTGCAGCTGTTGTCAAAATCTACACGCGAGCATGTAAATATTTGCCAGAAATAAAGAAATTTGAAACATCATTGGCATGTTTTGTTCGAATTTTAAGAATACCGGTATTCAATTGTCTGGCAAGCTATCTTATTTAAATACATCAAAACCATCATTTGTTAATCCCTTAAATGAAAAAATGAAATGTTAATGTTATACAGTTTTGTGTATTATGCAAGTATATGAAAATTGTGGCTGACCTACAAATTCCAGGATCATTTAATTGATCATAATGATACTTATAGATTATACCTATCATAAGTAGCAGCCATATTCACAACCATTACACAGGACAACCAAGATTTTAGTACCGAAGTAAATAAAATTGAAATGCCAAATGAATTAATACCAGCTGTAAGTGTTAATTAATATTCACATGTGCAGCTATTGTCAATATTATGAATAGTTGCACGTGAGAATATCGATAATGGCCTGAAAGTTGCAATAGACAGAACTAATTTGGAATATTTTTTTAATTAAGATTACCAGTAATCGTAAGGTATGAACAACAATTATCTATCGGATAGTAGCCACATGCCCACCAACTAACACAGGACAACCAAGAAAATATTTTAGTACTTGAGAAAATACACTGAACGGCATTCGAAAATCCATCTGCAGGTATATTTAGTGTGAAAAATCAATGTGAAGAATCTTTATGGAGTATGAGCCATAAAGCTCCATTGAATGATTCCCACATTAGTACCAATAAAGAGCAAATAATGCGAAATATGGACAGGTATGACGAGAACAAGTCGTTAATCTAGATTACATCGATATTCTTCTTAACTTTACTCACGTTAAACTTGCATTAGTGGGGATTACACAAGTCAAAACTGGTCTAGTTTAAGTATTCCGCCAAGCCTTTTTTTAACGAGTGTTACTGTCTGATAAAAATTAAAAATAAATCTTTTTTTATGAAAAGTCCCGAAGGCTATTAAAACTATTATACTTTTCAACAAACTTTCCACTTGAAAATCTAATAACAGTCTTCTTATGCAGCTGATATCCCCAGAATGGGGTAGGTGTGATGTTATTCTTGTCTAATTTACGCCTTATTCTTTTGTAATCATCGGATCTGGCTCCATCAGAATATGTATTTAGGTTCAAATAACTTCTCCCTGTCCGCCATTTTGAAACAAATATTAGCTAGATTGCCCAACCCTATTAAAGGTTAGACCAATTGTCTTTAGAGATAACGAAGTGTATTTTCGCCGATGTAAGTGATCTGGTAATGGCAAAGAACGTTTTGAATATTTTATACGAGATCATCTGGATTAGGGAAGGAAAGAATCAATTAAAATTTAGAACATTTTTTACTTGAATGGAAGGGATAGCACTCCACACCTTGAAACAATGGAATCAGAAAAATGATGACTGTGCAACGTGATTTTCTTTTACAAAGGTAACATATTAATATATGCGAATTCTGCTTCCAAATTGAATTCTACTCAAACAGTGGTGTGGCTATTTCTGTAATGATGTTCGGAGCCATGACGTCTGGATTAATCACCACATTAACTGAGGGCTTCTCTATGTATCCCAATAATATAATTATGATATTTAGGTCATTTTAAAATACATTAGCACAATGTTTCTGGTATCATGTATATCAGCCAATAAAGAGTTATATCCTACGGCCTAATCTCGTAGTCTATCAGATCAAAACCTTTTAACCGTTTCATGTTATCACTACAGATGAGCTGAGTTAATTCACATTATTCCCAGGCTGAATGTTACTAAATCTGTTACCAATCCTCACAAATTTATCACCAGTAGTGGCATAACTTCCAGTACATCATGCGGGGGTTATCAGACCGTTATTACCTATCCTATCAGTCAATTCTCGATTTCCGTTTACCTCTGATTATGCAGTTGTTTATGAGTTAAATTTAAATTTCTTTAATTTACGAGTCGAAAAACGTGAAAGATGGTCTCAAGAAATAAATTGATACCACCTGAGTTTTCAAGATAACTTTATTTGATACTTATGAAATTCTGAACAGTGGTTACATTCAACGGATTCAATAACCGACGTTATGGAGCAGCTTGAAATCGAAATAAAACCACGAGTGCGTGCTATCTTCGTTCTCACAGTTAGTGGTTCTGGTTGTGTCTGTTTTATCAAAAGTTTTAACGGAACAGTAGGCATGGTTGTTCTTGCCATATTACCTTCATCTTCTCAATGTCAAGTTATTACGAACTTCGTAACATTGACTGCAACAGTCACCTTTTTTGTGTCATGCAAGTTTGTAAATGAATTAATGTAAATGTAATGTAAATCAGAGGCCATAGTGTTGACAGCCTTTCTTTCGAGGGATGTATTCGCTGGTATACAGTCCAGTCCAATCGCCGCATTCTGTGATAAAAGAATATTGATTATCTCAGTATCAAGGTATCAGTACGAAGTTCGTATTTGCTTGACATTGTGAAAATGTATTGCCTTCAGACATGGTTGTTCCTGCCATATTGCCCCAAAACAAGGTTTTCCTGCATATTGCCTCAAGGCATGGCTGTACTTGCCATATTGCCCCAAGACAATGTTTTCCTGCATATTGTCTCAAGGCAAAGTTGCTCCTTGCATATTGCATCAAGGCATGGTTGAACTTGACATGTTGCTTCAAGACATGGTTGTTCCTGCCACATTGCCTTAAGGCGTGGTTTTACTTGCCATATTGCCCAAAGACACGGTTGTTCTTGCTATATTGCCTTAGAGCATGGTTTTTGCCATATAGCCTTAAGGCATGGTTCTTCCTGCCATATTGCCTAAAGGCATAATTGTAATCGCTATATGGCTATATGGCTTCTAGGTATGCTTGTTTTTTTTTTTCAAATTGCCTCAAGACAGTTTGTTACTTGCCATATTGCCTCAAGACATGGTTTAACGTGCCATATTGCCACAAGGCATGGTTTAACTTGCCATTTGTACTTTCTGCAGAAAGGCATAGTTGTTACAATATTGTCTCAAGGCACGGCTGTACTTGCAATATTGTCTCAAGGCATAGTTGTTACAATATTGTCCCAAGGCGCGACTGTACTTGTCATATTGTCTCAAGGCGCGGCTGTACATGTCATATTGCCCCAAGGCATTGTTATTACAATATTGTCTCAAGGCGCAGCTGTACTTGCCATATTGTCTCAAGGCATAGTTGTTACAATATTGTCCCAAGGCATAGGTGTTACAATATTGTCTCAAGGCATAGTTGTTACAATTTGTCCCAAGGCGCGACTGCACTTGCAATATTGTCTCAAGGCGCGGCTGTACATGTCATATTGCCCCAAGGCATTGTTATTACAATATTGTCTCAAGGCGCAGCTGTACTTGCCATATTTTCTCAAGGCATAGTTGTTACAATATTGTCCCAAGGCGCGACTGCACTTGCAATATTGTCTCAAGGCATTGTTATTACAATATTATCTCAAGGCGCGGCTGTACTTGCAATATTGTCTCAAGGCATAGTTGTTACAATATTGTCCCGAGGCGCGACTGCACTTGCCATATTGTCTCAAGACGCGGCTGCACATGTCATATTGCCCCAAGGCATTGTTATTACAATATTGTCTCAAGGCGCAGCTGTACTTGCCATATTGTCTCAAGGCATAGTTGTTACAATTTTGTCCCAAGGCTCGACTGCACTTGCAATATTGTCTCAAGGCATTGTTATTACAATATTATCTCAAGGCGCGGCTGTACTTGCAATATTGTCTCAAGGCATAGTTGTTACAATATTGTCTCAAGGCATAGTTGTTACAATATTGTCTCAAGGCATAGTTGTTACAATTTGTCCCAAGGCGCGACTGCACTTGTAATATTGTCTCAAGGCATTGTTATTACAATATTGTCTCAAGGCGCGGCTGTACTTGCAATATTGTCTCAAGGCATAGTTGTTACAATATTGTCCCAAGGCGCGGTTGTACTTGCCATATTGTCTCAAAGCATAGTTGTTACAATGTTATCTCAAGGCGCGGCTGTACTTGCCATGTTGTCTCAAGACATTGATGTTGCAGTATTGTCTCAAAGCACGGTTGTACTTACAATATTGCTTCAAACCGTTTACCTATGTTTTGTTTTGTTATATCCAATAAATTTATTTGAATGCGTTCTACTGTTCATCTATAGGCATATTAATAATTAACAAACAGTGAGGATAATATCTAGATTTAACAATGATACTATTGTATGGCGTTAGCAGGAATATTATATCTTGTATATAAATTGCTACTATTAATTTCGCTTTTAGAAGTAGATTTCCATTGAATTTGAGGTGAGGACAATTTGTGCTTGGATGATTGGATTTAATGAAAAGGTCACGATAAGGCACACATAAATGATGTTAACGACATTCAGGCGTATATTACTCACTTCTTCACTAACAAGAGACATAACGTTTCAACGTAAGACAGAGGTTTCGTTTTTTGTTTAAAGAATCTACATGTAATTCCAAAAAAGACAATTATAAACGAGAGGAATTTTTCTCATATCACACTGTATTTTTTTTTGTCAGCCTGGACAACGCCTTTTGGCATGTAAGGACAGAACGTATAGTATGGATAGTTTGCAATAGATATAAATAATCCTTAACCGACATTTAGAAATAACAGAACACTATTATATGGTTTACTACTACCGATTCATTGGTCAAAACGTTTTAACTCTCACTCTCTCTCTCTCTCTCTCTCTCTCTCTAAAAATATCATATTAGTTCACAACTTTGATTTAACTACGGAACTATGTTTTAATTTTAAAAAAGGCCAAATCTACTGGAATAATGTCTATTTCATTAGTCGAGCATAGTTTTTATAAGTTAATGAAGTTTTCAAGTTCAATCACATTATCGGTTTCATCATTAATGGTTAGTACCATTAACCTAAATCACTAAATAATTTCTTACATTTTTTTCTTGAAGAGCTACCTGAAAAACTTCAAAGCAATTTCTTCTTGATTGTATTATAGCTAAGAATTCATATCGTAACTCTTTAAGTATTATGTATGAAATAGGGCCAGGCACAGACGATGCACCAAAAATACCTTTCCTTAAATGTGGAATAAGTGAGCACTTAAGATCCTGTCTAGACTTTGAAATACGATCAATTATTGTCAGGTTACTTTAATTTTCATCAAATGAGATAAACGTCATGTTCTGTCGTTTTGACAGTCTAACTCGTATGGTCCTACCAGACTATGACAAGGCTCGACGTGGCTTGCGCATGCCAAGTTAAGTAACAACTGTTGAAACGTTAACGATGCTAAATTTCCATATGAAGTATATCATTATACACCTTTTTGTCTACGATTGTGCAGTTCTGAAATAAAACAGCTAACGTTAAAAATTTGATCTTGGAAATGGAAATGTTGTTTGTTTCCTTTTCTTACGAACATAAAGTATCCTTAATCTTTAACGTACATTTGTGATTCCTTTGATTAAACCACGTGAATTATTATGCACAAGGGGCCGTTTACAGAGGCAAGTCCGTCATTTATTTTAATGAAAGTCTTATTTTTCCTTAGCGCCATAGGCAGGTTAGGTTTGTAATTGTGTGTTCATTATCTAAATGCTGACATGGCCGAACTGTTTCAACTTACACGTAAACTGAACTGTCGTGGCATATCAATTGCCAATACTGATATATTCATATTATACAATAATAGAGCTAAAAACATTAATTTATACAGTTATATAGAAAATATGAAAACAGAACCTGAAACATGCTGTTACTCAAGGTTACACGCAACGTGATCCTCAGACAACTGATCTATTTCAGCCGGTGTCCCTACTACTTTTCTTAATATTTCTATTTATTATATAATGTAGAAACAGTGCGAGGGATTAAAAAATTAAATTAAAATCCTCACAATATTAATGAGAAAGTAAACGCAAAATGTTGATCCTTCAAAATTGAAATAAAGGGTTTGGCATCGTCTTCCAATTCCAATTCTCACGATCTCTTGCGAACTGCTATGTATAGAAGTTTTAGTTGATAATGTTGATGAAAATTCTTTCCAAACAACCACATGACCAATTATCATTCTATAAAACTTTATTTTAGAAACTTTGTTATGACGCTTAATATGTCTTTCTAAAAGTCTTGAAAAATCGTATTTCCCCATTTTATTTTCTTAACTGGTTAAGCATTTAGTTTGAGCCGCTGCCAGATGTAAGTTGGAATGAGCCGATTGATTTGTTTAAACTCGGTTCATTTTGAAAATAACCCTTTGAAATGAACAAAATTAATTCAAATATTGTAAGGACTAACCCTAACTTGAAGTATTATACATTTTGTATTGCGTTAGTCATCAACAAATGTAATTAATAATGTTAATAAAGTGCATCCAGGCAAGACCGAAATATCTGCCTTTATTACAGCCTAGTCGGCTGGTGTAGAGTCAGAAAAACTAGGCTATGTTAAATGGAAATTTTCCACACTTCCTAAAGTGTGGGGATTTTGAGCCTGTTTATCTAAATCGGATCTGCCAATCCCAGATATACTCGGAAAGATGAATATGTCTTTCTGATGACTGACTGCATATAACTACAAAGAAATATTCTCATTGAGACTGTTTTATACATTGCACCAATAGTCAAGGAAAGGTCATTTACTATGATGAAAAGAAAATAAAAATATGACGATAAATATTGAATGACAAGATCATACGATACATAAGTTTCAGATTTTGTTTTTTTTTTTCATTAGGTTTTAATTAGCAAAAGTTTTTTTGAGACAAGTTTTCTACAATAGATACAACGCCATGCAGTGTGCAGTGAGGACAATTTGGCATTAGCCGTTTGCTTCGAGAAATCATTAAAGATCAAAGCTCTTGCTTTCCTATCCTCCGTCCGCCGACCTAGATCACTGACAGAGAAGATGGGGTTGAAACATTCTATGCGGGGATTAAATCCTGGACCACTGAACAACGGCTGCCCCGGTCAAACATTGCAGCTGATAAAAGACAATCATTTTTTATCCAATTAGTTTCAGAATGAAGGATCTGAATTTCTTTGACAAGTACAAGCAAATAGTTGCCTCAAAGTTGTCCTTACAAAAATTGATACATGACACAGGGCATCTGAGCATAACCATGTTCGTCTACATCAGCCATGTGTAGAATTGCAGCAAATCATTTCAATTTCAATACATTCTATAATTTCTTTGATCGTTACAAAACTTAGAAATATCTTAAAATGAGACTCGATGATCAGAGCTTTTCAATCGAGACTTCCTAGAGTTGAATAATTCAATAAGTATATCTGTTGCTGGAGTTATTAAATCTGCATAATCAGAACCGGATTGATCTAAGATAGCTACTTTATTTTGGCGAACGTGTTTCAAAGATTTTTAAGCAATAGTTTTCCAAGGGCTTGCTATTAAGTCACAAAACTCATCTTATTTTTTTGAATTAACTTTGTTAGGTTATGTTCTTTTTAACTTGTTTGATTACCACATAATGTCGCTTGAAATATGGTTATTGACAATGAAACTTTCCTTTGGGAGATAGAAGAAGGGTTATTTATTTATCTGTATGAAGAAAACTGTGAATGACAGATAAATGATTATTACATCAATGAGGCATATGATGAGATATTGAAATAAAATATTGGAAGTCTTAATATTATTAGGGACGTGATGTAATTGGCCCTTTCTTTCGGAAAGTATACTTTATCATTATTAAAGACGCTGAATGGGACACTAAAAATTGGCTTAAAAAGTTAAAACTTACCCAGAAGTAATGTAGTTATATCAGATACAGCTAAACTGAGTAAATAATAATTGGTGGTCGTATGCATTGATTTGTTTTTAAGAATCACAATACAAGTAAAAACATTTCCCAAAACACCAGTCACAAATATTACAGCATATATCAAAGTTAGGCACACCACTGCCGGTTTGCTTATGTATTTTTCACCTAAGATTGAATTAAGATATGACACTTCGTCAAAATCACTAAAATTAGATCCATTTTTAATAGATCCATTTAGCAGTATATCCATTGTATGGTTAATCATGTTTGTTAATCCACTTTAGTTATTTATAATCCATTTGTGTTAGTTAAGCAAGTTTATCGGTTGAAGTTAACTTATTGACTGACAATCATCATCATTCTGTCCGTCGACTAGAAAGTTCACGAGTAACTTTTATACCAGCCAACAGTAGTTATAGTTATAGTCATGACATTAAGTGGAAAAACACTGACGAAGACGTTTTGATTTTTAAAACTCATTAGCATTAAATGCGTAATAAACATGCTATCTTTCACTTCAGTAGCTGTTAAAGAGTCACGTTCTTATATACATGTACCAATCCTTTTCAATTAAAATCAATAACACTGCTTCGGCAAAGAAAGGTACATGGATTTCTTGAAGCGAAATTTAAAACACTAAACGAAAGGCACATGCATCAGGAAGTTTATGTTCCATGTAAAATCAGTCTTTTGGGTTTCCGACTTTCATCTTTTCACATTTAAAATGAATAGATACTTGACGTTATTCGTCAGAATAGTTTTCTTGAATAAGTGAATTTCACATCCATTTGTTTGATCGTTCACATTATTCACTTCACAGGTTTCAATATTAAAAGTCCAACAAGGTTCGGTTAAATTGAGCAAGCAAGAGTAGCATATTGGGTTGAAGTGAAAAAGTTGGTACTCGTATGAACTTAAATGTACTTGAGTAATATAAGTAAACAACTTAATTTTGTCAATGCCAATACAAATATCTACGTTCAATGTTAAAGTTACCCTGGAAGCAAATAGTCGTTTCGATGAATGTCGTGGATATTATTGTTTTCATTATACAGGCCCTTAGGTAACACATGAATAGGTTATATTAATGTATTGCGTCAAAGAAACGGTATGCTATAGTCTATTTTGGGTTCTTTTTCATCTTAATATGAATTAAATATTAACAAGTTAATCTTTAAAGCAGGCTGAAAGTCGAGCTCTTTACAGTTCGATTTTCAGATTGATCCGTTGTTCCTTAGTTACATATGCCAAGAATGAAAACCCTATGCTCTAGGCGTGTTGATTTTCCAAAAATGTCTTTATTTCTAGAGCCATTTTTCTGCCTTTGTTCAATGATTGACAAAAACCATATAAAACTTTCTGAAAGTAATATAAAGCACATGTTACCTCACAAATTGAACGTACAATTACATATATCGATAAATTTAAAAGGAATATTGACATTTTTAATCAAACTTCAATTTTTTAATTGTGATACAGTGTGGAAACTGATTAACGGAAAATATCAAGTAATATCGATTGGCACTTCAATTTGGTTGAAATATTATTTTTACTTGTCAAATGATGTAAAGAACAGTTAAATAAAACAATAAATGTAATGTTTTTGTTTCGTTTCAGAGCTCGCCTTAATTGTGATGCTGACTATTGAGCTGTCAAGGAATTAAGAGATTTAGTATTTGAAGAAAGTGTCTTGTTTTCTTAACGTTTCAAAATTTCTTTCTACGATAGGTTTTTAAAAAAATCAATTGATTTCAGACATTTACAGCTTGTAGGAGAGGTTGCCATCTTCAGAAGAGGGCTTTTGGGCTACTAAAAAACCTCAACTTACAATATACATGTAGTAGAGTTAAGTTATGTCTCAATTTCAATGTAATAATATTTACGGCTAATATTCTTTGTAACATTTAGGTTTATGGGAAGGGAGGGTTTGACTTCCACACAATTTACAAGCCTAAACAGTGATGCTATTGGCGGTTTGAGGTTTGGTATATATACTGATAGCAGAAACAAGGGACTTTTTCTATGAGACAAAACCCTTTGTCTTTATAGTCAGTTATGTCTTGCATCGCAACACTTTCAGAAAACTTCAAACGGCAACACTTTCAGAAAACTTCAAACGGTAACAACATTCACCGTAGACATATAAAATAATCAATATATTTAGAGGGTATCATATTTATATTTTGAATTTTTAAACAAATGTTGACTCATTTGCCTTGATGAAGTTACGGCCCTGGATAGGCAAAAGAAAATGCTGATAAACTTAAAGGGATACTACGTCTTAGAATAAACATAAAATTTAATAATGTTAAACTTGGCCACTAAGAGCATATATTCATCAGTAGATATACCTGGTGTCATAAATAACATAACAAGATCCTTATATAATCCGATAAATCCCAAAAAATTAATAAGAATGCAATTAACTATTGAAAAACGCTTAATATTATGATTAAGCGTTTTTCAATAATTACTTAGTTTTATGGATTTTACAATTTTCCAGATTTTACAGGGATTCTGTTGTAACTTTATGACACCAGGTAAGTTCACTGATGAATATATACTCATATTGACCATTTCGCTAACTTAAATGTTATGTTCATTCTAAGACGTAGTATCACTTTAACAGACACTGGCAGTTGCATGTCCTGTGGTAAAAAACTCATTTAACTGCTTCTTATAGTTGCCTTCAAGTCCATTTTACGGTGACTTTCGCCGATGTTTTGAATACATAGGTATTGGAAATAACGAGACATGTATTACATACTATATCCGCATTATGACGTGTCTTTTGCTTTTCAGTAAATGAATTCTTTTTAACTTGACATTTTAGCTTACTAACATTCCTTATCAACCATCCGTAACAAAATTAATGGAACGGTAACCTAATAAATTAACATGTTTGACGTGCACATAGTTAACTGACCCAACAATCCCTATTTCAGTGGAGCTAATGTTTGTTTTTGACTTAAATAGTTTATATCCGTCACAAATAGTAAAAGATGATCCTTTCGCTCCGATGACGTGACCTTTTAGAGGGTCAAGGAAAGACCTGTCAATACACATGTAAAATGTGTATTCAAGCTTCAACATGTTATAGTTTAATACGCATGGTAGAATTAATATAAGATTGTTACAATTGATAATATCTGTAACAGGTTTTCCAAGATGACCATAAAATGTTACTACTGTTCAGAATTATATTATTATTATTCAATGCAAATGGTTAAACTAGTTTTACAAAAATGAAAACAGTGGTCCAGTTGAATGGGTACGCGCTCTTTATCATATTAATCGATTTGATCCCAGCACATATCCAATATTTGTATTCCGCCAACGCCTTGTCTGTTAAAGGGACAGTTAGGCCATTTCTTTTAAGCAATCATATTTTAGTCTCAGAAACTGGGAGTTATTTTAGCTTAGCTAATCAGTAATATTGTTCACCGCTCACCGTCGAAATTTGAGCCTTCTATTCATGTGTGTAAGCGCCGTTAGGTTAGCATGCATTTTCGTGTGCTTACAGTTAACAGCGCTATTATAGTACGTGGGCACAGAATCGGTCGTTAAGCAGCTATAAATTTATGGCCCTCGAGAGTCAAAGTGGTAGTACTATTACTATTTTTAAAAATAGAGGCAAAAAAAATCACTTCTTGGACTATTTTGACCTTGCCCTAATTGCAAAAATCTCTGAGTTCTTGCGATCTTAAATGTAATACAAAATGAATTGCCATAAATTTAGTTGGAAATGACACCCTTAAAGTTTTTCTGGACTAATAAATTTAAAAGTTAAGCGTGGACCATTCGGACTGGGGGTCATCAGAGGTCAAATCTGAAAATAAATCTTATGGTGAAAGTTTCATGCTTATCTCCAAAACTGCACAATTTTCTGTCTCAGCCACTGCAGTATGAGGCCCAACCCAATACATCTCGAAAGTTGGAGGGCACAAAAATGGTTTACTTATTGCATTCTGTATTGCGTTGTTTATCCTGATACATTAGAAGGTATACATTTATTTTAATTTAACTTTTAATCAAGAATTTGAATCATTTTGAAATTACAATTTGAGCGTCTTAGTGGATTAATGCTTTTTTCATTAAATTGAATCTTAATACCGTTTTTTTTTTAATTTTTAAGATTTCAGAGAAAGCAGTTTATTACAAAACCCTTTAGCTATCCATGTCTATAGAAACTAATTATGCCTAAACATTCACATATATTCATATCCTTATATCGTTACTTTCACTTGATAAAAGACTTGATTCCGTTTCAATTACCTGTCCCTCAAGGTATGGGTTCTTTTTATTTACTTTATAAAAAATAATGAAACCAATACATAAGTCTAAGCTAAAATCAAAGTCTACTGTCACAGGCAAAGATGCAAGAATAAGCAACATGTTAATGGAGGTGGATCAACAGTTGAGGTCTAACAACTCGTTTCTGATTTCTTCGCATTTAACCAATCGAATTACACTGGGCTAATTCAGAACAGCCAATAAAAAAACATGTTTTAATAACGTTCGGCACAATGTTCAGTTTCAGTGATTAGTCAAATTTTCCAATTTCGTTCGCGTTACGTTGCTCCAGTTTTCGATAGGGAATAAATTTAATTGGCTCGATATGGAACGAAAGTTTGGTCGAATTTTAATTAGACTAGAGTATTAAACCGGATTTCTCTTGTCAGTGATGCAGGTCGTCATAAAAGTCTTTTGTAAGGGGAGACTTAAAATAAATGTAAGATAAAATAATGTTAGATCTGCGTCCTTGATTTTAATCGCTCTTGGGTACAATTTGTATTGCCTGGTAAACTCTTTACTTGAAAATATTTCATTAAAATTATATTAAATAAAGCTTACGATATCCGTATTATATTCTGGCATCAAAAACTGAAATTAAATCGATTTTCTTGTTCATATTGCACATATTCCCTCTAATAATACTCGTAACAAATTACAAATCAAGGCACATAGCCCGTGGATAAGGTATTAAAACATGAAATGCTATATGATTTAGTATTTTAAGTTCAAATAAAAGATTATCTAACGCGTTAGTCATTAGAAGTAATTTAATTTTCAAAGAACAAGATGCTGCAAGCACTTTAACCTCTCTCTACAAAGGGATAATAGTGAACATTAGACGATGTTTTTAAACTGAAATTATACCAATTTTGTAGTACATGAATAGAACATCAGATGTACCATTTGAACCTTGATGTTTTGTGCTGGTGGTGCTCAAATACTTTAATTTGTAGCCTAACTATGAGAAATTTGTGACCATCGGTAAACAGTTATGAAACGTGAGCTAGCTTGTACGAGTAAACGGTAAGGAAACTTGAGCTAGTTTGTATAGGTAAATGGTAATGAAACTTGAGCTCGCTTCTACAGGTAAATGGTAATGAAACTTGAGCTAGCTTGTATAGGTAAATGGTAATTAAACTTGGGCTAGCTTGTACAGGTAAATGTTAATGAAACTTGAGCTAGCTTGTATAGGTAAATGGAAATGAAACTTGAGCTATAAACTTGGGCTAGCTTGCACAGGTAAATGGTAATGAAACTTGAGCTATAAACATGGGCTAGCTTGTACAGGTAAATTGTAATGAAACTTGAGCTAGCTTGTATAGGTAAATGACAATGCAACTTGGGCTAGCTTGTATAGGTAAATGTTAATGAAACTTGAGCTAGCTTGTATAGGTAAATGACAATGCAACTTGGGCTAGCTTGTATAGGTAAATAGTAATGAAACTTGAGCTAGCTTGTATAGGTAAATGGAAATGAAACTTGAGCTATAAACTTGGGCTAGCTTGTACAAGTAAATGTTAATGAAACTTGAGCTAGCTTGTATAGGTAAATGGTAATGAAACTTGAGCTATAAACATGGGCTAGCTTGTACAGGTAAATGTTAATGAAACTTGAGCTAGCTTGTATAGGTAAATGACAATGCAACTTGGGCTAGCTTGTATAGGTAAATGTTAATGAAACTTGGGCTAGCTTGTACAGGTAAATGGTAATGAAACTTGAGTTATAAACTTGAGTTAGCTTGTATAGGTAAATGGAAATGAAACTTGAGTTATAAACTTGAGTTAGCTTGTATAGGTAAATGGAAATGAAACTTGAGTTATAAACTTGAGTTAGCTTGTATAGGTAAATGGAAATGAAACTTGAGCTATAAACTTGAGTTAGCTTGTATAGGTAAATGGAAATGAAACTTGAGCTATAAACTTGGGCTAGCTTGTACAAGTAAATGTTAATGAAACTTGAGCTAGCTTGTATAGGTAAATGGTAATGAAACTTGAGCTATAAACATGGGCTAGCTTGTACAAGTAAATGTTAATGAAACTTGAGCTAGCTTGTATAGGTAAATGACAATGCAACTTGGGCTAGCTTGTATAGGTAAATAGTAATGAAACTTGAGCTAGCTTGTATAGGTATATAGTAATGAAACTTGGGCTAGCTTGTATAGGTAAATAGTAATGAAACTTGGGCTAGCTTGTATCGGTAAATGGTAATGAAACTCAAGTTTGCTTGTACAGGTTAATGGTAATGAAACCTGAGCTATAAACTTGAGCTGGCTTGTATAGGTAATGTTAATGAAACTTCAGCTAGCTTGTATCGGTAAATGGTAACGGAACTTGAGCTATAAACTAGAGTTAGCTTGTACAGGTAAATGGTAATGAAACTTGAGCTACCTTGTATCGGTAAATGGTAATGAAACTTGAGCTATAAACTTGAGCTAGCTTGTATAGGTAAATGGTAATGAAACTTGAGCTAGCTTGTATCGGTAAATGGTAATGAAACTTGAGTTATAAACTTGAGTTAGCTTGTACAGGTAAATGGTAATGAAACTTGAGTTATAAACTTGAGCTACCTTGTATCGGTAAATGGTAATGAAACTTGAGTTATAAACTTGAGTTAGCTTGTACAGGTAAATGGTAATGAAACTTGAGTTATAAACTTGAGCTACCTTGTATCGGTAAATGGTAATGAAACTTGAGTTATAAACTTGAGTTAGCTTGTACAGGTAAATGGTAATGAAACTTGAGTTATAAACTTGAGCTAGCTTGTATCGGTAAATGGTAATGAAACTTGAGCTAGCATGTGTAGGTAAATGGTAATGCTTACAATTTTGCGTATAATTGTATCAATATCGTATTATTCATTTTCAGGTGAATCAAAACAGCTATTCTGAACTAAAGCGTTTATGCATGTTGATATTGAAATTGTTTGTCGCCCTACAGGAAATAAGAACGATGTAAATGGGAACTTACACGTACATAGAGTAGAATTCTTGTTTTTCAATTCCTTCAGTGACACACTGTAATATGGTATTTGAATTCACGCTACAGATGTTTGAATTCGACAGTTCAAAGTATATATATACTCATTGCAAAAATATACTAAGATGCAAAAGCAACGATAGGACCCACAACTGTAAAATACATACTTGAATTCTTCGCCCATCAAGAATTTAGATTAGTTTTACAGCTACCTTAACATCCTTTAAAAATCGGGTTTTAATTCGTAATCAGATCGATGTTGACATCAGTTCAATCATGAAAAAGGACTGTCGGTAAAGTTGGACGAGTAGGATAGTGTTCTTTAAAGATGATAGTTTTGTTGAAATGGTACCATATAGGATTTTTGTGTACTTTAAAACTGAAATTTATAAGCATTTGGCGTATAATACCCATTCTATCCTCAGTGATGTTATCTTACTGTATTACCGTGATTCACACTGTATTTCGATTATAGGCTAGTGTTATCCTCACGGGATTACCGTGACGACTATTAGATTAATTTGTTTATCAGGTTTAGATTCATTGTGTCTGTTTTTTCTTTAGAGATAAATTCTATTTTTCACATCATAAGCCTTACCATAGAATGATAATGAATTGGCGAGTATTACAGCGCATTTTATTTAAGGATACTCAAATATCGGCACATGTTTCCTTATAGTAATATATGATATAAATTTGAGAATGAAGTCGCTTTAAATAATCAGTCTATAAACTGAAAAAATACAAAATGAAGACTAAAGAGTCTCCGACGAAAACCACAAATATTTCGAGGCCGTTTCACAATCTTTATGTTACTTGTATAAAGCATAACATTTTACTCATAAAAAAATCTTTCTTCAAGTTCAAGAGGACAGTAAAAAGTTTTTATTCTGGTGACATTTGGAACAATAAAATTAGAGACATACATAATGATGGAACTAAATTGCTTTCATTAAGGCCGTATAGTAAATAGATACCCAGACATCTTCATCTTCGCCTGCTTTTCACAAGGCTTAATAGCATGCTTCATATTAGTCTGGATTGACACCAAACATTCTTAAGTTATTAGATTATGTCAATGATGTTAATAAACTGTGCAGCAAATAATGACAAATTTCTCGTCATTTTTCACGACTGTCGTCTTTAATATCGTCCAAGGTCTTAACGTCAATCCATTATATCTAGAAGGAAAGGTCAATTATCGGACAGGACAAGAAATCTTCCGAGACGGTAGACTTGAATTCCCATATATAATTGACTCGTACAGTAATTCAATAAAAACATAACACAATGGTCATTTATTAGCTCTGGTTTATTAGTTACTGTTTAAAAGTAGAATACAGTTCCATATATTTCAGGTCAAATGTCTCATCGCCCACAGTTGATCGATGGGATTACCTTGTCTAATACAATTTTGAAAACATCTTTTGAAAAGTAATTTATCTTGTGCCCAAGGTCGAAGCATACCCGATAACACGTCTTGTATCCTGTATACCCAACTTGACATGCAATATCTACACTGTTATCATCACTCTGTGGGTTAATATCTACACTGTTATCACCATTCTGTGGGTTAATACCGTTATTCAAGAATCTGTATAGGAAAACCTTGTAGTGCTTATAATGTGTACCATTCAGATTTGCCGATCAGCGTCTGAAATGCCTGCAATTCCAGACTTAACCTCATTATCTCAACACCAGCTTATCATAGTTTTTCTTGAAGTAAAAGAACCAAAAACGTCAGGCGAGAAACGCCATAAAAGATTATAATATGATATATTTACCATTCCGATTTACGTCTGTGATACCTGAAATTCCAACTCTGATTATTTTGCTCGAGTCGTTATTTGACCCATAAATTTCTGGAATTATATGAATCACAAAAGTCTGGCGAGATATGGTGACAGAGGAAGCTACAAAACTTTGTCTCTGTTGCACTACATCAGGTCGGAAAAAACATAGCAAGTATGGTTGTACCGGCGATTGTATACAGATCCATCAGACGAAAGGTGCTACCCGAGACTCTTGAGATCATTGTCATTATCTTTGACATTTTATCACCGGAGACACCAAGACTTCCTTTTTAGTTGACCGTGATAAACGAGAAGATATCTTGGTTTAATGAAAATTGTCCAGAGATGTCATTTATAGATACATACTAATAGTATTTTTCCTCCCTTGGGACCATTTTGTAAACGAGCTTCCGTTATATTCCGATGGTATCGTTTTAATAAGCTATATAATTACTCAGATACTTGAAACAAAATAACCAAGAAAATATATGGTATCTGTGCTGATACAACTTTGGCAGATTTAATTGAAACTAGTAATAAGAGTACTAGCATTGCATTTAAGAGTCAGTTAAAGTGAACACTTCGTTAACAACGGTAACCACTAAATGATTCTTTCCGTATTTTTGGATTCGTTCTGTGGAAACATTAGGTCTATTAGTCTTAAATTTTCGTTTTCAAAGAGCACCTTTATTGGAAAGACCTGTGGGGTTTAAAATCTGTTTTGCTTTGGGTGTTAAGGATCGACTACATTACAACTTCTGTGATGTTTTAATTATATTGTCTAATATTATACATTTTAATAGAATCAGGTGATTAAATAGGAATATGCATCAGAAATAGATTTTGTTAAAAATCGTTTGTTTGATGCATGAAGATAATTCGAAATAAAATTACTACAACAATATAGTTGTGAATAGACAAATTGACACCGGAGAACAACAATATACATTTACATGTGATAATATCATAAATCGTTATGAACGATAACTCACATAGAAATTATGTACGTCAAGTGTTAAACATTTTCTATCTCGTGACAGTTTTCATAGTGCTTTCTTGGTTCTCCCCTTAAAAGTACATATCAAATTATAAATCCACTTTATGGTAGAATACCAAACATAAAAATATTTATCTACAGTAAATGCACAAAAACCGTTTTGTCAAGTAAAAATGCCAAAATGCTTGTCCTAGAAAAAATATGTCTGGTACCAAAAATTTAAACAGTGAAATGCATGTGCGAGGCATTGACTAAATGCATCAAGTGGAATTTAGCAAATAAATAATGTAATCGGGGAACATTATACCAAGGGGTTGGGTGAAAGAGGACTGTTTGAACACTACCTTAGTCGAGACACATTATCCTTATACTAACCCATAGATACGTGAACAATTTTGTCTTGATAAGAAATCTAAGACTTAAAGGTAAAATACAAAAACTTTAATTTAGTTTTTATGTTTAATTGTAATCTATAAATTAAACTAAATTGAAATTAAAGAAATAGACTGTAATTAGAAAATAGAATGGAGAGAACCGACATTTTGGATTGAGGCATAAGCAAAATGGTATGTTGGGATATGGCTATTTCCGCCAATGACTGGATGGACAGGAAGTCGTGATTAATATGACTTTAATCTATTATTAATATATAATATACGAGTCAGTAAATTTCTAAAAATGTCATATAGAGATTTCATAAAAGTCTAGATGGTTTCCGGTGTAAGAAAGATTGGAATACTGAATTTTTCATCAGGATTCGTTACTGCTTTCTTGGGCTTAAACTTGTAATGGTGTACACGAATCTCCATAACAAAGGCTAGGAACAACTGGCGTTAATTTATCCTTTTGTGAATAAACTTTAAGATGAATTGAAACATGCCTAAATGACCGTTACCCTTAATCTTTTGTGAACTGTAACAATTTCAACTTAAGTATTTAAAATAAAATAACTTAAATTGCCTCGTGTCAAATGTCGAAGCCATCATCTAACTATAATCGATGTGGGCTTAAGCGGTGGATGACAAATTTTTAACTTTTTGCAAGAAAATATAGCTGAACAAAGGCGATTAGTCAGTTGTTAGTGTACTAAGATCGATAATCTACCGATTGATCAGATTCTATCAGATGGTACACAAAGTTTAATTCATTAAATTTTAATTTCAATACCATCAACAGTCCACTGACCTGACGAACTGACGAACTGACATCACGATTTACTGATGAAAAAAACTAAAAATTAAAGTGAAAAAGCATATTTATCTTGAATGCAACCATTCTATTCAAAAAAACGTTAAATACATTTTGTGTTGTATCTTGCATCATTGACACTAATAGAATTATAATTTACAGTAACAGGTGTTGGTTTAATAACAGTTTGGTTGTTAATTTCTAAAATATCTCAATGTGTATGGTCGTCTAATGAAAGATGTATGTGTGTATGTATATAAAAAACCAAGCAGGTATTAGAATGCATTTCTAAGTTGCACCAGTTGCTAACAAAATAAGATTTAACATGATGTGGCAACGTGTATGTTCATTCCAAATGTTCTGGAATACTTTTTGAAAGATAGTATGTCATACGCCCACGTCAGCAGTAAAAGAAATATCATATCGTGTTTCATGGCAGAAAAAAATATTTTAAAGAAAGAATAATATCGTTATTTATTATCCTAATACAATATTTAATAAAATAAATATATTACAATAATAACCTTATTCACAAGCTCTCAAGGAGACATAAGAAATTATAATCATAATGAAGTGAAACAATAAGATTATTTACATATATACAAACACATTGTTCACAGTTCAATTAAATTTAATCCATAATGATATAAACCCATTCTGCTAGAAACACATACATTATTTTGGGAGTTCATTGAAGATTATTTTAACAAATTTACATAAATTGATAAGTTTTAAACCCTTACAATTAAATTATTCATTCATTTTGATGGTAGATTGGTTTTTGTAATTATATCTTGTGATGTATTTCTCTCTATATTTATCTAACTTCGATCACATGAAAATATAATGAAATTTATCACCAAGTCACCTGAATGACAAAGTGTGCATATTTGGGATTGCGGGGAGTATTTTGGAAGATACCTGTGCCTTCTGCCTCGTAATTTGCTAAATGCAATTCTAAGTTGAGGTGACTAGTCTACAAGATAGTCTTCAAAATCAAAATCAAACTGTAATTCATATATTTGTTAGTTACTTCTGTTTATAGTTCTTAGCCACATGTGTATGAATTGATCTCTGAGTTGCGTCTGGACTGTGTGCTTTGACAATTGACATCCCCTGCCTGTGGGTGCCATATATAAGGAGTCCAATACTATAAGTTTGCGATATCAGCATCCACTGGAAGCGAACGTTAACTTGCCATCTACCTACCTACCATAATGAATATTATTATTATTACTACGAATAGTATTAATCTACAAAAAAACCTTATCATCCTCTAGATATGGTAATTTGCACAAGTTGAAGTTAACATTAAGGGGACCGACACAATACTCTTCATTAACACTATGTAGTTTAATAAAAAAAATTCAACCCTTTATCATTAATACACGCTTACCATGATAAATATCAACGAATAATAATAATAATAAAAAATCTCAAAGCAATACTTTTAGATAGAGCATAGATCTACGCTCTGAAAAAAAATCAGATCAGCGTGCAAATCAACACCATCCTGACCTCATAAAGAGTCAGCTATTTACAGAAAGCAAACAAAACTGTAGAGCACGATAGGACATCTATTCTGTCGAGTGATGTGCTAAAAATTGGCGAAATATTGTTCAATCTCCACGAAAATAAATAGACATGGGCACAAGTGCCGAGTTCCATGATGGAAATTTGAGAATATTTATCGGTTAGTTATTCGAAAGGAGCAAACTAACAAACCAGATCTGATCTATTTAAGGGAGACTTTTGACATGGCATCAGTTTTATTCTAAATGCTCGTTTGTTAAATGGAGAGCAAACGTTTGTGATTATCTTCAGATAAACGTTACATCAGTACCAGGCAGACATTGTATGTGTGTCGTGTATAGTGACGAACAATAGTGACGAACGATGCTGATAAAAATATGATTAGTATGGTTGGCGCAAAAAAATCACCCTTCAAATTGTAAGATTGTCTGGATCTATACAAAGTGACTAATTTTCAAGAGATATGAACGTCGGCGTTGGTGGCGTAGAGGTTTCATGGTTGCTTCTAAGCAATTGATCCGAGTTCGATTTCTGGCCCACGCAAGAAAACCTTATGGGAGACGGAATTACATTAACTTTTGTATTATTTTTTTTTCTTAATCAATGTTTCGATTTTATTATTGTAATGTTTATTCATGCATAATAAATATTGCTTAAATCATACGATCAATATATCTCTTTTATCAGCTGTACAGGAAAGAGGAATGTCAAGCAAAATAAGAGACTTATGTCAAAGAAATATAATTTGTAAGGTAAAAGCTTGAAATTTGTACCCTATAACTTTCGATAGATTACTATATGGGGTAATAGTGGCACCTTCTAATTATTGGAGGGGGGTAATCCATAATGTATGTATCATGCGTTTACCAGTTAAAAAGGCCACAAAAATTAAATAGTTAGTGTTTGCAGGCCTGTTGCAGGAAAAGGATTGAAAGAAGATGGGACATTTATATCAAAAATCGGAAAGTGAAATGAATGGAGTTTACGTCCTACTTTTCTGCACCATGTGGGCTAATGAAGACGGGCAACGCCATGCAGGGTGCAATGTAAGGGAGGGAAATTTTGCAAGGACAGCGGCATTAGCCTGCTCATTTTCGATTTTCAACTGTCGAGGGATCTTTAACGTACACAGCCTGTAGCACACGGGGCCTCGGTTTATTGTCCCATTCGAACGACTAGACGCTTTTTCCATGTCAGCCCCTCTTACCTGCTTCACTGACAGGGAGAAACCGGGTTGAAAAGTCTATGTCGGGATAGAACCCTGGACCTTCAGGCTAGCGAGCAAGCGTCTAACTCAATGAGCCACTGCGGCATAAAAAATCGGAGAGAACGGAGGCATTTATAATTTAATATTAATTTATATGATTAAAATTTACTCCTTGCACGGGATATTACAATTATATCGATATTTCACTTACCGATTTGTATTTATGGGACACAAACTCTCGAGTTAATATCTGATAGTGTTAACAGCAATATACAAACATTTCTGTTCCCACGTCACTTGTGTCTTTTCTGTGTTTGAGATTCGGATATTGTTTTGAACGCATGTACTATAATAATGTGTCCCTTTTCGGATACAACCTGATCCGTGCCACAACAAAATGAAAAAGCTGAATAGCTAAAGAAAGGAACTCATATTCAAGAGAAGTTGCCGATAAATACAGTAATTTGCGCTATTTAAGTGAACTATTATTTTTTGTATAAATGCTTTTTAACAGAACTATCTTCGCACGATCTTTGCAATATAATATGGGGTTCCCAATAGAATGTTTCTATAAAATTTAATACACGTGGTTAGTTCACTATCAAAACAGTTTGATAAAATTTATGATGGTATCAGCAGCGGTGAATTTGTAGGGAACTGGATGGAATTTTGTTTATAATCCTCTGTGATTTCTACTCCCAGCAAAACATGTATAGTTGTCTCTATAGCCTGAACATGAAAGATATTCCAGTAATATAGTTCAATTATCGAATACAATAAATGTTGGATAGTGCTTTCTTGGTTTTCTCCTTGATAGTTGATGTAAAAAAAAGCTTAAACATTAGTCGCAGGGGTTGTTTTCCTTGCACACTACGATTATCATTATAATTTTCATGCTCATGCCAGTTTTGCTGAATGACAATTTTTCTTTTCTAAATGTTCATGCCAAATATTAAGAAAACAAACTGTTATAAAGTTAGTTGATATCACTCTAAATGCTACTCATTTCTCTTTCTATTAAGATATTATTAATATTAATAATTATATCACAGGCAGGTATTTGAAGGGTGTTATTTACGTCTGGGGAAATATCATTTGTATTGTAAAGTACAATACATACAAGAAACATCTAATATGACTTAATTATAGAAATAAAGTCTCATACCAAGTGGTCATGATAATAGAGAGTTGGGTCTAAGAGTCTGGACAAATATCATAATCAACAGTTATTTCAATAAAATTCATTTCCGAAAGCAAATATTATTCTCTGGAAAGGTACATACGTTTTATATATGAATTAATTGGAATCAATAATGGGGTAAAGAAGGCTGAAAGCTAATGGCCTTCATTTAGGGCAATGAGACATTTCTTTTGTCATCTCTCCCCAGTAATGAATTCGACCATATGCATTTTAACAATAATACATGTCTCTTTGATGCGTCAGACTTAAAATGATGATGTAAATTGTTGTTTTTTTTTTACAGAAATAACATTTTGCTGGAATCCTTTCCTGATAGCAGTGTTATCGTGCACAATCGGCGACTTAAATTGAATTAAATTAAATCATAAGTTGGCCTTTGAATTTAAAATTCGTTACTTTCCCAAGTGTAATGTGACGGGTGTGGCGTCTGTATGTTTGCAACATTCAAGGTATTTCAACTTTTGGTATTGGTTAAGATACAATAAGAATCATGAATACTATTAAAGGGAGATAACTAAGTCAGATAATATAATTGCAAATCCAATCTGAATGATTTATTTTTATACTTGACAACTATATTCAAAAGGTCTTTTTATATGCGAAAACAATAGTAAAATGTTACGATATAACCATGTTGAGTGATAAACACATAAAAAGAGATGACCAAATTCTCCATTCACGGCTTGTATTTAGGCGCTCATTGAGAATAGAGTTTCGTCGTTAGTCCACGTGTTAGGCTCCCACTATCACGATTCCGATCACTTTTGAAATCGTGATCACAATTCCGGGGATCCTCTCATGTCTTGGCAGATCTTGGGGTAACTTTTAGAATTGTTCGATTAATACGATCATTTTTTGTCATTGGGGATCACCGTAGCAAAGCGTTTTGTAACGTGTCCAAGAGCGACGGATCGCATCTATTGTGCTTTCAAATCGTGTTGAGAGAAATTGACCTTGGACAAGACAAAAAAGGTTAAACAAATGTCGTGCTATTCGTTTCCAAGGCCATTCGCTCCTGATATCAGGTTTGGATGCGAGATGCGATTTTAAGCGCTCGTACGCGATCGGTTCACGATTTGCCATTTTCAGGTGTCACATTCTTATCGTCCGTTCAGATAGATAATATACGTTCCGATCGGATCTTTTTGATTGATTCCAAGATTTGATATTTGTCTCGTCTAATATCGATCCGATTTCGTAGCACGATAAGATACGATTCTTCACGTTATATTAATATAAAATATGATCTGATAAGATGATCCAGATTGACAAATAATCGTGTTGAGCGTATAATACCATAGGAAATCAATTGTGTCAGATCTAGGCTTAGTCTATCGGAACGTCTGTGATCGTATCTAAACGAAATACCAGATATATAGAAATTGATAAATTGCGAACAACATAAGTTTGTTTAGTAAAAATTATTTTGTAATTTAGACTAGACAAATCTGAATGCTTGAAAAGGGTCCACGTCTATAATAATAATAATAATAATTTATTTCTATAGCGTCTATAATCCAGCAAATGCTGCTCCATGGCGCTGTTGTACAATATGGCATATTACAAATCAACATAACATAGACAAAAAAAAAACGAAACTTCAAGACCTATCAACCGAAGATAACATTACAAGTAATAACATGCATTAAGAAAAATACTGTATGAATAGTTCAGTTTTTAGTTGTTTTTTAAAAGATAGCAAGGTGGCAATATTTCTGAGATTAGCAGGTAAATTATTCCATAGATACGGAGCAGCATATGAGAAGGCACGATATGGCTTAACAATGTCTTTCAAATACTGAGGAGTATTTTCTGCATTTAAGCTTGAATATGTCATTGTTAAAATTTTAAATTCAATTCTTTTATGCATGGGGAGCCAGTGTAAATTCTTTAAGACAGGAGTAATATGTTCGCGGAGCTTAGTTCTTGATACTATTCTGGCAGCTTTGTTCTGAATTTTTTGAAGTTGGCAAAGTTGGTCCTTAGAGATATTAAATAAAAGAGAATTACAATAATCTGATCTGGAAGTGACAAGAGAATTCACAAGCAACTTAGCGGTTTCATTATTGATCATGTTCCTAATTTTACCAATGTTATACAAATGAAAGTTAGTAGTTTTACAGATATAATTAATATGAGAGTCCATCGACAGATTGTTATCAAAAAATACACCAAGATTCCGAACAGATTGTGAGTATGACACGTTTGATTCGCCGATATTTACTGAATTCCTTGATGTGTTAGCCAATTTTTTTCTAGTTCCCATTTTCAATAGTTCTGTCTTATCGTCATTTAGTTTTAAGAAATTATTCTTCATCCAGAGTCTTATCTGCTCCACACATTGTTCAAGATTACCTAGCTGCTCACTTTCATTCAGTCGGTTTAAAGATAAATACAACTGGGTGTCATCAGCGTATAAATGATATCCAAGATTACAGTTTCTTATTGTGTGTCCAAGAGGTGATGTATAAGCTGAGAATAGTAGAGGACCAAGATCCTTGTGGGACGCCAAACATAAGTACAGTCGGGTCAGAAGCACTATCTCCAATCACTATTGACTGAGTCCTGTCATGTAAATATGACTTGAACCATTTCAGAGCATCACCTTTAATGCCAAACCTTTCATGTAATCGAGTTAGTAAGATGGATTGGTCTATAGTATCAAATGCGGCACTGAGATCCAGATCTAGATTTCTTTAGTAGAGGGAACACAAGAGCTTCTTTCATAATTTTCGGTACAGATCCTGTTATTACTGAAGTATTCACGATATGTGTGATTACGGGAATTAATTCATCAGGGCACTGTTTTAGACGGCGCGTCGGAATGGGGTCAAGATCACATGATGCTGAAGAAGATGACAGTATAATTCTTGATTTCATCTTCAGAAATTGGCTTGAATTCTGACAAGGAAGTAATATCAGTGGGAATTTTATCGGTTTTGCAGGAATCGTATCCGAACCCATACCTATTGTATTACCTTCCTATATTTTCTAGTTTGCCCCGGGTACCATACTCTGTTTAACAACAATTCTTAATTTTCTATTAATGATTACAAGATAAATAGTGAACAATTCTTACATTTGGCACCATGCTCCAGGAATTTGTACATAAAAAGTAGCACTATTTCTTTTTTACATAAGCAACTTGCAATATATTGAGGCTATCCAGATCTGGCGGATAAGAATTTCGAAGAGCATTCTCATATTTTTTATAGAATTTATCACAAATTATGGATTTTTCTTGTTCTGACCTGTTGCTGTGAAGTGCTCTATAAATGCTACTGTAAGTAAAAGTACGAACATTACTGGTAAAATCGTGCGCAAACTTGTCTCGATCATCAACACCTAAAGTATAAAACATAATCATAGTAGAACACTTTTTCATCCAATCAGCATTGGATAAATTGTTTAAAGGTACTGCAGTTGATTTGAGTCTTGAATATATGTAAAAGGTCTGTAGAAGAACTAGAAAAGTACGAAAATTGCATAATTTCTTAATAAATAACGCTTCACTTTCTATGATCTAACTAGGACAGTCTACTAGAACCCTATCTTTGTTTTGAGGTAGTTAATTTAGTTCAATTGTTAAAAGTTGTTTGTATTTTATTACACTAATAACTAAGCACACATACCTGTATCTAATCTTTGTTTCCACTCAGCTGTATAGAAACAAGGAACTAACTCTTGTTTTACTTGATGGAGGTGTAAACCTAAGTCAGTCAAAACGTTTGAATTCACAAAGGGTTCTTTTATTTCATCTTGTCTTCTAAAACACGCTGCATAGGTGGTATTTTCCTTTTCGGTCTAGATAAGTACAAAGTGACCAAAATTATGGCATAAGAAGGTCTTATATTCTAACCAATGTATGAAAGACCAGGATGTTGGTAATAGATATAGTTATATCTGTCTGAAAATTGAAATCATTTCATTATACAACAGTAACCAAAGAAGCATTACCTTTGTGATAATATTGTCAGATACACATTTCTCTAGAATGTCATTCAGAAGTTTAAAATTGTTTTGTATTGACATTCTCGTCTCAGTTTCCCCTACACTAGACACGATAGCACATCCACCTGGATAAAAATACAACTCTGAAAATATTTCATTTTATTACCACGATCCCTAATAGTAAACTAGCTTTAATGCATATTATAGTATGTAGGAAATAAAACCGAGTTCTTCTTTGTAGACTGGCAAGCTGTCACGTTACTTCCAAACTGGTCAGTCAACATGAACATTGTTACGGTTTGTTATGTTTAACGGTTGAACACGAGCTAAGGTAATGGTACAGCACAAGCGGACATTCGTGAACAATACATTAGTAAGTACAATCTCTCTGGTCTCATCCAGGCCCGTAGCCAAATCAAATCAAACCCCCCTAGAAAAATGTCACTTTTTAAAATACACCTTTTCTTTTTCCTGAGTCAATAGGAGCAGCAGGTAACTGAGTCTGAGTGAATAGCCAACAGTGGTCATTCTGGTCAGGCATTTTATGGTGGAGTAAGTGCACCAGTCAGCTGCTCTTGCATTGTCGATCATATGATAAGTATTTCGATATTTTGATTATACGTAACGAAAAATAAGGTTATGGCTTTCAGGGCTGTGTTATGCGAAATGGTTCAACAAAATACTAAGTATTCCTATCTGTAGACCTACTTAAGAACTGTTTTTCAATATCTTTCTGTTTATACTTAGCTGAGGATGAAACCAGAAATCATAGCTTTTCATAACATTTTTAAATTTAATTACATTAGAATATATAATTTGATAAAACTGAGTTCGTTGAAAATCATAAAAAGGATGCAGTAAAGCGTCATTGGTAACAAAATTATTGGTCTGATACTGGATTGTAATCTGTCCTGTCTCAAAATTCAAAAGATTTGATTGGTTGATTATAAATACTAATAGACATATATTATACTAAATTGTATTCATATGAATCAAACAACCAAACGTAAGAAAAAGACAAATTGCTTGATGGTTCCGACACTACTACCACTGACAATGGTATCAAAACCACAGCGGGCAACACAACGGATGCAGTACCAAGATGCTTTGAAAAGAAGACGTTCCAAAGCAACCGAGAATAAAATTTCCAGCGAAGTCTGGTCGCCATTTTAGTAACAGCTGGTATGATCAATTTCCATGGCTGGAGTATTCAGTGTCAAGGTACGCCCCTTTTTGATTTCCATGTCGGGTGTTTCACAATACATCTGCGGGTGCATAAAAATTCATCACTGAAGGCTACACAGATTGGAAGCATGCTGTAGGTGATACTGGAAAGGGCCTCGAGAAGCATAACAATTGAGGTGTCAAAACAATTTCTCGAAGATAACGTTGCCAAGATAGAAAATCGGGACTCCAATCTTGTTCTTCAAAAACTATACGAGCAGAAATTGGCTTTCCCTAAATTATATGCACTGGCTGCAAGCGTTGCCACATTCGGTTCTAGTACCGCTGTGTGTGAAAGCAGCTTTTCAACTCTTACTCGCGTTGACTCACCACAACGACGATCTATGACTCAGCTTCGTCAGCGTAATCTTGTTCTTCTTGCCTTCAACAGGAACGTACCCAGAAAATTAACTTGGACGTATTTGTTCAACGTTTTGCCATAAAACATACCCGACTACGTTTAAACTAAAACGGCAATAAAAATGTAACGTATTATAACTTGTGTGTTTTAACAAAAATAATCTCGAATCTAAAATACTCCATGAAAGTCCGTTTCCCGACGTTTAATCGTCTGTTAAGGTGCTTTGCTAAATTGCCCCCCTCGATTGCACGTTTAACGGTAAGGAATTTTAATCGGCTTCTTTTTTTTTACCTCCAAGCAAACCTTGGGTCCGTGACTAGGAAAAGATTAAGTGACACATTTTACTAACAATATTAAGTCAATATTATTGAGTGTGTTTCCTATATTGATGAATACGATTGATTCCATATCACTTTTAAACGTCCACACGGAAATTTAGACATAATATTGCTGTCGTCTCTGTTCGTCTACATTTCTTCTATACTCGATAGAGCTACAGTTTTGAATCAATCTTAACGAAACTTGGTATGCATGCATATATACTGATTAATTTAATAATAATCGGACGAACGGTGTGGGAGTCATTGCCCTGTCAAATTTGGCAGGATAGAGGCTACCGTTTTTATCCGATCTTGATGAAACCTGGTATGCATGCGATTTCGGCCAAGTTCGAAAAGGTTTGGCATTGACCTAAAAACATGACTGGGCCACTTTGTTATCATTTCTGACAGCTGGAAGTGGATGGAAGCTATCTTCAGTTTTATTGAAGATTCAACAATACCTGGACAATAGAGCGTAAATCTATTGAAACACAATATGTGTAGAGAATCCGTCAATACATTGAGCCAATCTATAATATTGATGGTTTTATTGAACGTGTATGGACCCCTTAAGAGATGTAGACAACTCAATCTAATATATAATATACAATGCTAGACAAAACTCATTGTTCGTTCACAACTTGCACCTGATAGCGTCCACTGGAGTAAACCAACGCATTCTCTATTGCATATAAATCCAACATACAAGAGAAAAGACGTTTTCGGGCATATGGATGGAGCTGAAGACCATTCAGCTAGACTATAAATTTTTGATAAGGCATTCTGGATTCTGGAATCATAACAATAATAGACTAGAGCCACTCGTGGCACAGAGTGGGACTTTGCAAATGTAGCAAAATGCAAAAGACCCCGAAAAAATCAACCTTCCACGATAATTAGATCAAGCGCAAGAACAGTCTAAAGTTGAGAAATTTTCATTTTTTAGAAGATTCTAATACCGGAAGTGGACGTCAGACCTCACAAATGAAAATATCAGCAGATAGCCAAGGTCAATGACCTTTGATCCTGTAAAGGAGAAGGTCTAAAAAGGTCAAGATCAAGAGATATACGCCATTAAAATTTCAAATTGCTAACGACTATAAAACCGGAAATTGACTTAGGACAGCAAATATAAAAGTATAAATAGATAGCCAATGCCAATGACGTTTGATCCTACAAAGGTCAAGGTCAACAAAGGTCAAGGTC
>NW_008710662.1:1799022-1800823 GCF_000327385.1 Lottia gigantea
CCGGTTTTGCAAAAATGTTCCAATTTATATTTATGCACATCGTCACCTATATAGAAGGTCTATGAAATTTGAAACGTTGCTACAACTACTGCAGTCTAAGCTCGGGAAGGTGTGGACGAAACGAAAAAAAATGGACATTTCGATAACAAACTGGGACTTTGCTGAAAGCAGTATCTTATAAAAAAGAAAAAGAAAAATGAAAAAAAGAAAAGAAAAAGAAAAAAGGATAAATTATAAATATAATCTCCCTAATATGATCGTGGTTCATGTATCAGCCCTGTAAATATAACATAAGGTTTGATGTAAGTTATGATTCCTTTCAGAGAGATAATAATGCATGCTAAATAGCGTCTTTAATCCTCCGATTACTCCGACAGTCTGAGAGCTTCTTTTGAGACTTGATATTTGCGAATATCTGTAAACGTCGACGACATGAAACAACCCAAAGAAAAACAACTATGCGAAAATCACAAGAGAAGAGAGGGGGGATTTGATGTTGAAACATCGCTTACCCATTAGTGGATGCGACCATAAAACGTGCCCGTAAGATGTGGCAATATATAGTAGATAGGACAGAATAATATCTCGGTCTCCTGTTTAATAGGTGAATACGTATGAATGTAAGAAAGAAAAATCGTCTGCTAGTGGTAAACTCCTAGTCATTTCTCAATGTCAATGTGGTCCAGCCGAAGTGAAAACGCGTGCTTCAATAGCGTCATTTGGAAAAGAGTGCCAATTTCAAGTTCTAATTGACGATAATAGGACAAGTTTTATTGATAAGTGTATATCCATCTGTCTATAATAGCAACAAATAGTTTTGATGCGGTTGGAAGGGTTATAAGTGCAATTATCATCGCATTGTGGAAGCATATATATTTCAATTGTATTGCTAATTATGACGTAATTGAGTTGTTTGGCAATTCATTGGCTTCGGAAACCTTCTTCGGCACTTCAACCTACAATACTGGCATCAAAAAGCAAGAAAAATGCATTGAATTGTTTTAAGCGGCGATTGTTATGACGTTGTATTATTGTTTACCTAAATTATGCCTATGTATAACCGTGCTGTCATTCAGAGAACTGCCTTAAAGCTGCTCCCAAAGAAACATCGAAATTAAAAAAGAAATAGCATCATATACCGGGCGTTAGGATAAGGGTATGTAAAAAGGGTCTCGTATCAATATTCGAAAAATATGGAACGCTTCACGAATTTGCGTGTCATCCTTGCGCAGGGGCCATGCTAATCTTCTCTGTATCGTTCCAATTTTAGTATATGTATTACGTGAGTAATACAATTGTCGAGGGGTCCGTAAGTCCATTAAGTACCCTAGACTTACCACACATCAAAGCTCCCTGGTATGACCCAGTTACAGCCATTATTATTGTTAGCATGATCGTAATTGTGACGTATAAAACAAACCCACGTGATGGGAAATGGTAATTTGCGCATGCCCACTGAACTAAATAGAAATAGATCAAGGCAAAGTAGTTATATCTGTAAAAGTCGGCGACATCAAACAACTAAAAGAAAAACAACTATACGAAAATCAAAAGAGAAGGGAGGGGGGATTTAATGTTGAAACATCATTTACACTTTAATGGATGTGACCATAGAACATGCCCGTAAGATGTGGCGATAGGTAGTAGATAGGACAGGATAATATCTCGGTCTCCTGTTTAATAGGCGAATACGTATGAATGTTAGAAAGAAAAATCGTCTGCTAGAGGTAAACTCCTAGTCATTTCTCAATGTCAATGTGGTCCAGCCGAAGTGAAAACGCGTGCTTCAATAGCGTCATTT
>NW_008710662.1:1800873-1802835 GCF_000327385.1 Lottia gigantea
TAATATAATATATGTACCTTTGCTACTCATTTCATTCAAAGGTATTTAACAAGAATTTTTTGGCCAAATCTTATAAGAAAAGTTTTCCAACCAAAAAAGGTGAAACTGGTGATCTTCCATTTTTTGGAGGTGGTGAGTTCAATTCTCACATTCGTCCATATGTTGGAAAACTTATAAATATAAATATTTGCTGAGAAAACTCTAAAATTGATCACAAAAATAGGTAAAAATATCCTCAAAGAAGCATAGTGAAACAAATGCACTAATAGAAGAAAACTGGAACATTACTATGAATAGTAACACACAGGTCTCTCCCTTTTTCTTGCCCCTCTTTCCCCCCTTTCTCCCCCAACACGGAGAACTTTATGCCCCACCTTTTGCGCAGGGGCCATGCTAATCTTCTCTGTATCGTTCCAATTTTAGTATATGTATTACGTGAGTAATACAATTGGTGAAGGGTCCGTAAGTCCATTAAGTACCCTAGACTTACTACACATCAAAGTTCCCTGGTATGACCTAGTTACACCCATTATCATCGTAATTGTGACGTATAAACAAACCCGCGTGATAGGAAATGGTAAATTGCACATACGCACTGAACTAAATAGAAATAGTACAATGCAAAGTAGTTATTTCTGTAAACGTCGTCGACATCAAACAACACAAAGAAAAACAACTATGCGAAAATCAAAAGAGAAGGGAGGGGGGATTTGATGTTGAAACATCACTTACACTTTAATGGATGTGACCAAAGAACGTCCCCGTAAGATGTGGCGATAGGTAGTAGATAGAACAGGATAATATCTCGGTCTCCTGTTTAATAGGTGAATACGTATGTTAGAAAGAAAAATCGCTTGCTAGAGGTAAACTCCTAGTCATTTCTCAATGTCAATGTGGTACAAACGAAGTGAAAACGCGTGTTTCAATAGCGTCATTTGGAAAAGAGTGCCAATTTCAAGTTCTAATTGATGATAATAGGACAAGTTTTATTGATAAGTGTATATCCATCTGTCTATAATAGCAACAAATAGTTTTGATGCGGTTGGAAGGGTTATAAGTGCAATTATCGTCGCATTGTGGAAGCAAATATAATTCAATTGTATTGCTAATTATGACGTAATTGAGTTGTTTGGCAATTCATTGGCTTCGGAAACCTTCTTCGGCACTTCAACCTACAATACTGGCATCAAACAGCAAGAACAATGCATTGAATTGTTTTAAGCGGCGATTGTTATGACGTTGTATTATTGTTTACCTAAATTAGGCCTATGTATAACCGTGCTGTCATTCAAAGAACTGCCTTAAAGCTGATCCCAAAGAAACATCGAAATTAAAAAAGAAATAGCATCATATACCGGGCGTTAGGATAAGGGTTTGTAAAAAGGATCTCGTATCAAGATTCGAAAAATATGGAACGCTTCACGAATTTGCGTGTCATCCTTGCGCAGGGGCCATGCTAATCTTCTCTGTATCGTTCCAATTTTAGTATATGTATTACGTGAGTAATACAATTGTCGAGGGGTCCGTAAGTCCATTAAGTACCCTAGATTTACCACACATCAAAGCTCCCTGGTATGACCCAGTTACACTCATTATCAGCGTTAGTATGATTGTAATTGTGACGTATAAACAAACCCACGTGATGGGAAATGGTAATTTGCGCATGCCCACTGAACTAAATAGAAATAGATCAAGGCAAAGTAGTTATATCTGTAAAAGTCGGCGACATCAAACAACTAAAAGAAAAACAACTATGAGAAAATCAAAAGAGAAGGGAGGGGGGATTTGATGTTGAAACATCACTTACACTTTAATGGATGTGACCATAGAACGTGCCCGTAAGATGTGGCGATAGGTAGTAGATAGGACAGAATAATATCTCGGTCTCCTGTTTAATAGGTGAATACGTATGAATGTTAGAAAGAAAAATCGTCTGCTAGAGTAACTCCTGTCATTTCTCAT
>NW_008710662.1:1807118-1809258 GCF_000327385.1 Lottia gigantea
GTTGAAGGAACATCCTTATTGACTTTGTATGTTTCATTGTTGTTGTTTCCTGCTTGACTTATTAACAAGTATATTTTTGTAGGAAGAGGAAGAAGAGGAACTATCAGTAAGTGTTGACTCTCGAGGTTTTCCTGGCTGGGATAAGGTGGAGGCCCTAGCACTGGCATTAATCCAGCTCAAAGGCATCAGCATCACAGCTGCTGAGACTAATAATATCAAACAGTTGTTTGATGTTTTGCTGGATTTTGACAGGAGGCCAATCAAGTATACAGCCAAGGTCAAGAAGCCATCAAAGGGACGCTTTGCTAGATCAAAAGGTGTATTTTTTGGTGTAGATGCTGTCAAAAGGTAATTCTTAAGCATTTGAAGAATTCCCTGTCTCTCCTTTACTGCCTATCCTTCTCTTATTCTCTTCATGATAATGCATAGGGTTTTTTTTTGTTTTTTCCAGCAGGTTTTCTTTCAGCAGGTTCTCCAACCTCCTCTCCAACCAAGAGCAGAGTTGTAGAAGCTATCTGCCTCCATCTGTCAGAAGACATAACCACACCATCCAAAGAAGGTAGATATACATCTAGGTGGAAGCTTATACTCTCTGCTTACAACAAAATTAGACAGAGGTTACTAAATAATGAGAAGCTACTAGAAGATACCAACCTGATTCTCTTCTCGATCAATGAGACCACTTTGATCAAGTGGTTCAAGGACAGGACCAGATGGGTTGAAGTGAAGATGCTACTTCAGGGTGTCGTGTTACCTCTTCAACAAGCCACATCCCACCAACCACTACCAGACGCAATGCCTGCTCCAAGTTCGGTTCAGTCGCCTGTTCGACCACTAGTGTTTGATGAACCAGAGGACACAACAGGTATGGCTTGAGAAGGGGACATCCCACACTAACAGAAGCTTCAACCCAGAGAACAATGTCCAGAACCACAGAATGGAGGAAAAGGAAGGCCAGTGGTGAGAGTCCAGGGCTCAGGAAAATCTACACCTACAAAGATTGCAACCAACCCATGTCCACAGCAGACCACACTCAGTTCTGTGGACAGAGATATTGTCCACATTTACCAGGTCAGATACCACAGGAGGAATGGTTGAGACAGAAGAAGCAAAAAGCAGAGGAACAAAAGTGTAAGAAACAGCCAGAAAGTATTTAGGTTTATATTATAAAATAGAGGTGATGACGTTGTATTATTGTTTTCCTAAATTAGGCCTACGTATAACCGTTCTGTCATTCAGAGAACTGCCTTAAAGCTGCTCCCAAAGAAACATCGAAATTAAAAAAAGAATAGCATCATATACCAGGCGTTAGGATAAGGGTTTGTAAAAAGGATCGCGTATCAAAATTCGAAAAATATGGAACGCTTCACGAATTTGCGTGTCATCCTTGCGCAGGGGCCATGCTAATCTTCTCTGTATCGTTCCAATTTTAGTATATGTATTACGTGAGTAATACAATTGGTGAAGGGTCCGTAAGTCCATTAAGTACCCTAGACTTACTACACATCAAAGTTCCCTGGTATGACCTAGTTACACCCATTATCATCGTAATTGTGACGTATAAACAAACCCGCGTGATAGGAAATGGTAAATTGCACATACGCACTGAACTAAATAGAAATAGTACAATGCAAAGTAGTTATTTCTGTAAACGTCGTCGACATCAAACAACACAAAGAAAAACAACTATGCGAAAATCAAAAGAGAAGGGAGGGGGGATTTGATGTTGAAACATCACTTACACTTTAATGGATGTGACCAAAGAACGTCCCCGTAAGATGTGGCGATAGGTAGTAGATAGAACAGGATAATATCTCGGTCTCCTGTTTAATAGGTGAATACGTATGTTAGAAAGAAAAATCGCTTGCTAGAGGTAAACTCCTAGTCATTTCTCAATGTCAATGTGGTACAAACGAAGTGAAAACGCGTGTTTCAATAGCGTCATTTGGAAAAGAGTGCCAATTTCAAGTTCTAATTGATGATAATAGGACAAGTTTTATTGATAAGTGTATATCCATCTGTCTATAATAGCAACAAATAGTTTTGATGCGGTTGGAAGGGTTATAAGTGCAATTATCGTCGCATTGTGGAAGCAAATATAATTCAATTGTATTGCTAATTATGACGTATTTGAGTTGTT
>NW_008710662.1:1809884-1811312 GCF_000327385.1 Lottia gigantea
TATACTCCTCAGACCCCCTATACTATATTCAGCAAACCCAACTATATTCGGCAGACCCCCCTATACTATATTCGGCAGACCCCAACTATATTCGGCAGACCCCCTATACTATATTCGGCAGACCCAACTATAATCCGCAGACCCCCTATACTATATTCGGCAGACCCCAACTATATTCGGCAGACCCCCTATACTATATTCGGCAGACCCAACTATAATCCGCAGACCCCCTATACTATATTCGGCAGACCCCAACTATATTCGGCAGACCCCCTATACTATATTCGGCAGACCCAACTATAATCCGCAGACCCCCTATACTATATTCGGCAGACCCAACTATAATCCGCAGACCCCCTATACTATATTCGGCAGACCCCCCCTCCCCCCCCCCTCCTTCATTTTTTTTAAATCTTCACACTTTCAGAATTTCTTTCTTATTTACAACATTAGGTGCCTGAATGGTTGACATGTAGTACAATGTTTCAAGGTCACAGTAAGTTGACTTCATGTCCAAGGCTTTGAATTCGATTGATCTTTGACTTCAAAGGACTGACTCGGCATTACTATAACGAAAATTTCATCAGCTGGTTCATATATTGCCATTTTTCACTGGGCTTTATAGAATATAAGCTCCTTTCACACGCTCTGTGCATGTATTACATAAATTAAATGATATATTCTTCAGTTGTAAATTTGATTCTCTTGAGAGAGGGTTTCCAATATTTCATACATGTTTAGAATACCTGCCCGAATTTCTGTAAAGGAGGATAAGGAACTGAGTAAATTTTCAAATTTAAATGGAAAGACATTTCAAATTGAGAAGAAATTGGTAGTGGTGCCTTTGGCACGGTGTTTAAAGCATCGCATGACTAGAACGTTGTAGTTGCGGCTAATATTAGAGATCGACTACTTGAGTCACATATTAAGACATTAAACGAACAGCTTAACTACATTTTGTAGTTACTAATTACATTAATGAGTGCCTTAGAATAGGATCATGTAGAATTATTTTGCATTTTGTTATTTTGTGACTATGTCCATTGAATAAAACAGTTTTTGTTTTTGGTTTAGCGTAATCAAACGGTCTCTTTGAAAGTTACACTAAAGCTCGGCAACAGATTATGGTTTTTGGAAACTGTACAATGTAATTTCCACTAATTTTGAACCCTCCTCATTTCCAACATCGAAGGATGTCAAACCAAAGCGGTGGAGATACGAGAGTGGGGAGGGAGGCATAGCATGGAAATGCCCAAATTGTGATGGATGGCATGTTGCCACTATATACGCTACTGGCCCACAAAGTTCCAAAAGCAGTTTTTGATATACTTTGCAAGTAAAAACGTAATAGGTGGAGATTACAATGTTTTGTACATACCTCTGGATGTCTAGATGATTTCATCCCTAAGTCTAAATATCGACGCATAT
>NW_008710662.1:1813083-1814927 GCF_000327385.1 Lottia gigantea
TCTCTTATCTGTCTTATTGTATTGTATGTTGTATTTTATACTAATCAAACCTTCTATTTCAGTTGAAATGGCCTCTTTCCAACAATCCACCAAGGTTAGCTATGCCGATATTGCGAGTCGGCCAGCTGCTACCATGCAACCCAGGGTAGCAAGGCCGGAATACTCCAATATCGTGATAGTGAAGCCAAGCGGGGGCAAAACTTTCGGCAGCACGAATTCGAAGGTTATCGGCGACTTCGTCCGGAAAGAGTGGAAGTATAGCTCTCTTCCGGAGGTCAAAGTCCTGGCTAACGGCAACGTAAGGCTGAATTTTGAGTTCCTGGCAGATGCGGTTTAGGCTGCAAATCAAACAGCACTGTGTGGGATGAAGGTGGACTCGGCCATGTCCACCTTCAACAAGACGGAACGGGTCGTCATTTATGGCGTCCCCTCCGAGTACTCTGAGGGTGAATTGCTGGAGGATCTTAAACTCCACAATCACGCTGTAGAGGGTTTATACCTCTACAAACCTCGAGAGGGCAAGTCCGTTAGGACTGTCCAACTAACCTTCGCAAGCGGGAAAGTACCTAATGGTCCTCTTCCCCTTCTATATTCCAGGTACCAGCTCCACCCTTACATCCCCAAGGTACGAAGATGCCAGAAATGGCAGAAGTTGGGTCATTTGGAGAAGTTCTGTCGCAGCAAAGTTTGCTGCGAAAAGTGTTGAGAGGGGCACAGCACCAAGCTGTGTAAGTCCAAGAATGTAATTTTTTGATTTCTGTTGCAGGTTGGTTGCAGTAGCAATCAGTTCCAGAACCAAGGCTGGTGAAATCAATCCGAAAGACGTCATGGCGAGGTAGCCAAAGTATGTGCCGACCACGTCACAAACCAACAACCACCAAACAAGGATACCAAACCAAAGAAGAAGATATCTTTGTTCCGAAGACCGACGTAGTGGGTCAATCGGTGGAAACGCCAAGAAAAGTAAAGGCGGTATCCACGAGTGACCAACCTCGTCAGTCAAGGAGCATCTGCAGAAGTACAGGCTCCAGACCCGTGAATGTGCGCTGTAGAAGCACCACGCTAGCTAGACCACTGCCCACTGGCTCAGTAACGGAAATGGACGTAGAGGTTTTTACGGCACCCCAAACCCCATGCTAAAACCATACTGATCCATTAAGTCATTAATTATTTTACATTCAATTTCAGGTTTATACAGCTGAACATCAATGGTCTGAACGTACCTGAACGAAAGACCCAACTGGTACAGCTACTACAAAGGAAGCAGTATGATGCCGTTTTTCTCCAAGAGTCCAAGCTCGGTTCACGGAATAAAGACCCTATCATCAATGGTTATACTCTGATCAGATTAAACAGACCTAATGCTCTCAACCATCGAAGTGGTGGGGGTCTGGCCATCTACATCAAAAATGGTATATCCCATAGTGAGGTTCCTCTGAAAACCATCGCTCCTCTGGAGGCAAGGCGGTATCCTTTACCGAAAAGTCAAAGGTTTTTTTCTATCGTTAATATTTATCGACCCGAAGTCAAAGGCAAACCTCAACGATTCAGTGAATATCAGTATGTTTACGATCAGTTGCCCGGGACCGACAATATTGTGCTTGGTGATTTCAACACCAAACACGTATTGTGGGGTTCGCCAACAACTGACACTAATGGTAGACAAGTTCATTGAGGCCAATGACCTGGTTAGCATAAATAATGGTAGCATTACTTATGTTGGTGCAATTGCTCCTCTTGGTTCGCATCTCGATCTCACATTAGTAAGCAGTCGGTTAGCTAAAGACTGTACGTGGGAAGCAACCAGTGAGACCCTTGGAAGTGACCATGTTGTCATTGAAATC
>NW_008710662.1:1814977-1820203 GCF_000327385.1 Lottia gigantea
CCGGACTAAGGATGGCATTGCACGTAGGTCACCCAAGTCTTGGTGGTCCGATGAACTCCAGGCTGCCGTGGATGCTCGCAGCGGGCTCTTCGACGGTTTCAGAGGAAATCGGACCGTTATACCAAGGCAGAATACTTAGCGGTCAAGGCCTCTACAGCTGCTCTGTTGCGTGAATCACAAACTAAGCACTGGCAGGAGTTCTGCTCTAAATGAGAAGACCTAAGATCTGTCTGGGGTAAAATAGACTCAATGCTTGGTAAAAAATCTAATTCTTCCATTCCAACTCTTTGTTACAGGGATTCCACAGAATACAGCAATGAAGGAAAAGCCAATTTGTTAGCCAAGTGTTATGCTGACGGCAGTGCTAATACCAACCATACCAAAGAATTTCTAAAGAACAAGAAGACCTTCTACACCAACCACACTCCAATTCATCATTCGCCCTTAGAGGATGAACGGGATCTTAACGCTCCCTTCACCCTCGACGAGCTGAAGAAAGCACTGTACAGTAAGAAAGACAGCGCTACTGGTGAAGATAATATCAAGTACAGCACGTTAAAGGAGTTACCAATGGAAGAGTCTACAGTTCTACTAGAATTATTCAACAAATCATGGTATAATGGTACAATTCCGGAAAGTTGGAAAACGGCAATGGTCATTCCTCTTCCAAAAACCGCAGAAAGATAAAAGTCTATGCAGTTCATACAGGCCTATTTCTCTGACCTCGACTCTATGTAAAACATTTGAAACGATGGTCAATAATAGACTTAGATACCACTGGGAACTAAATGGTCTTATCGATCCCAACCAAAGCGGCTACAGAGAGAAACGGTCAACAATGGATCAAATCGTTCGACTTCAACACGACATGGCCGCCCAACTCGGAAAGAAGAACTACTTCAGTGCAGTATTCCTGGATCTGTTCAAGGCCTTTGACTTCGTCTGGGTTGATGGTTTGCTTTTTAAACTTAATAAACTTGGCATTCGGGGTCGCATGTTCAGGTGGATCCAAGACTTCTTAAGGGATCGCCAGATACAAGTAAACGTCGCCAATTCTCTCAGCGAGAAGCACTCGTTGGAGAATGGCACCCCGCAAGGCTCTGTTATTAGCCCTACCCTCTTCAGCATTATGATCAATGATCTGGCCCTGGATTATGTAAAGCATATAGAGCTCTCGGTTAGCACGGCTCTATATGCAGATGACAGTTCGATATGGACTGGTCACAATGACCTCAACAAAGTTAAATGGCGTAGGCAAACTGCTCTGAACCAAGTTGCTAAATGGGCAACCGACTGGGGCTTCATTATTTCGGAAGCTAAAACCGTCGGTTTGTTCTGCAGCAGAAAGAAAGATCACGACAGTATTGACCTTAGACTGAATGGTGTGAAGATTAAGCATGAGAATTCAGTAAGGTTCCTAGGAGTACACTTTGACAAGTGTCTGACTTGGAGTACGCACATTGACTATATCTGTAACCGGTCTACAAAAATCTTAAATGTTATGCGTTATGTTTCAGGTACCACATGGGGAGCAAACAGAGAAACTCTAATGATGATGAACAGGTCACTGGTTCGTCCAGTTATTGATTATGGTTGTATTGCCTATGGTAAAGCAAGTGATACTCAACTGAAGAAACTCGACGTTCTACACATGAAAGCTATACATAGAAGAATGAGGCGCTACTTCAGGAGGTGGGAGAGAAACCCCTCTCTCTTCGGAGGGAGGAGCTATCTCTCAAATTCTGGGGGAAACTTCAGTATTTGTCCGAAAGCTGTCCAACGTATTCCAGCCTCAGAAGATTTACTCGTGTCGGAAATAACCAGAAGAATCGGAGTATTTCTTACGGGCAAGCGGTCACTGATCTATTGAGAGAGCATCAGCTCGATCAAGTAACGATTCTTGAACGACGCCTTTCGGCTACTCCGTTTTGGAAGGTTACCAACCCGACAGTCAACACCCAGCTGATCCAGAGTACCAACAAGCACGAGAACCCAGTGGGAGCAAGAGCTCGCGCTCTTGATCTCATTGATTCCGTGTACGCCGACCATTTGAAGATCTACACCAATGGTTCCAAGAGTAGTACCGCAACAGGTTACGGTTTGTGCATCCCAGCAAAAGGCATCCGCATCAGTAAAAGGATCCCCCGCACTGTTCAGTGTTCACAGCAGAACTTTTTGCCATCAGGGACGCGGTAGCATGGCTGTGCGTCAATCACACGGAGCATGCCGCGATTCTATCCGACTCGCTAAGCATCCTCCAATCTATTTTTCTCACCTCTTCTAATTTCAGGTCAGAGGTTATTTCCGAAATAAGAAGAATGATCCACAACTACCAAACCAACAACGACCAGAAGATTGAACTAGTATGGGTTCCATCGCACGTCTCCATTCCTGGCAATGATCAAGCAGACCGTTGTGCCAAGGAAAGTCTGAGTCTGGAGGAAATCGAGCCTGTAGAATACTCCTATTCGGAGTTCTGCAGTATCGTATCTTCTAGGATCAACCAGAAATGGTCCGACATGTTACGGAACCTCGACACCGCAAGATACCAGATTGATCCGAAGATACCAAACCAAACCAAACCAAACCAAACCAAACCAAACCAAACCAAACCATCCATCTGTAGCCATCTGCAAAGTGGCAACCAGACTCCGGACCAACAACGTATTACGAGACCATCAGTTCAATGCCATTAAATGTCGCTGCGGCCACGTTGCCACAAGGTCGCATGTCCTCATTCAATGCACTGAACTGAAACCCGCTCGTAAGCCACTGCTAGAGTACCTGGAAATCAACGGCATACCACTCACCATACAGAATGTTTTGACTCCACCCACGGACCACTGGTATATGATAATGGAACTAGTCTTCCATTTGATAACCAAATCTGTCTTGAACAGATAGGCTAAGTTTTTATACTCAAGGTTTCTTAACACTTTTTAATTATATCCAATCAATTTAACAAGTTTCATTGCAGAAACATTAGAGAACATCTCTCCCCCTTTTGTGAAAGCTCCCCCCCCCCCCTCTTTCCTCCCTCTTTTCTCATTTTCTTTTTTTTTCTTTTTTTTTTAGGTCTTCGAGTTTTCCAACAGATAATCTAATCAAACCAAACCAACGACTACCATTCGACTACCAATCAACAAGAAATACCATGATCAGAACGAGTTTGGAAGAATGAAGGAGACCGAGTAACTCACGCCACACCATCCAGGGCCGAGTTTCACCGCCATGTCATTCGACCCGACCAGATCTAACGAAGAATCAACAACCAAACCAACAACACCGAATCATCCAATTTGATCCAATCCAACTACCAACTACTACGACTACCAACAACTACCTAGTTTGCGATATCAGCATCCGCTGGAAGCGAACGCTAACTTGTCATCTACCTACCTACCGCATTGTGTAAGCATATAATTATTATGTCAATTGTATTGCGTTAGGATAAGGGTTTGTTAAAAGGATCTCGTATCAAGATTCGAAAAATATGGAACGCTTCACGAATTTGCGTGTCATCCTTGCGCAGGGGCCATGCTAATCTTCTCTGTATCGTTCCAATTTTAGTTTTTTTTTTCTTATAAAATATTTATTCACATAGCAAATATTTACATTATCATGAAATATATTAAATATTACATGTATCACACAAATATACCGATGTATAAAAATAGAAACATTAACAGGTTTATTACTGGTACAAAGGTTTACATGTGTAAAAACATCTTTTTGTGTATTATTTTATGATTAATTTGTATGTACAATTTAAAAGGATAAAAAGAAAACTAGCAAAAAGACCTGTAGTATTAATGTAGCCTATAGCCTCAATGCATTGATAGAGAGTAACTGTATCAAGGGTCACTATCACAACATAACGGTAATGACTGTGTAAACAGTTTTAACAAGAGTCTTGACTATCCGCACTAGCTGAGTAAAATACACGTGACTCTACTAATAATAATAATAATTTATTTATTTAAGTGTCACCGTCCATATATACAGAGAATAACAACAATAAAATAATTACAGCATTATAAAATGGACGCCAGCCGGATTCGACTTATGAGACACCTTAGAATTATATCATAAAACTACATTCAATGGGACAGGTAAAAACACAAATATACAAGTAAAATAAACATTATGATAAATAAAAAGGCTCAGGGTATCACAGTCTGTTTTCTACGTTCAAACATTTTAAAAATACATGCGGCAAAATATGGTAAATTCGTTCGTTTGTCATTAAAAAACACAATTTATTTACATTATTATAAAATAAAAAATCTGGATTAATAAAACAGGCTTCGGTACATAAAACTTTTCTTATATCAGTGTATAATTTACAGTTAAAAATAAAATGCTCCTCATTTTCAATTTCCCCATTATCACATAAAAGACACTTCCTTAAGCATCAATACATACAGTGTCACTTTGATCATTTAATACATGTAGTTCTAGACCGATACTTAATTCTCGGTGATCTCAGGAAGACTTACGTCTACTGGCCCATTTATGTACAGTTTTACAAAGAATATTATCGTTGAGTTTAAGTCTATTCCAATATCTAAACAATTCAATCTTAACTAAATTATCACCCTTCAGCCATCCCATGTCCCCCATTGCTGCCAAATTACTACTTCTTTTGCTCAAACCAATGAAGAATTTGCATGCGTTACAGTTATGTGTATTAATACCCCAAATACCAGATGCATAAGTAAATACAGGCCTGACAAGCGAGTCATATAATTTTGTGTAAACATCGTAGCTAAATCCACCAAACTGTATCGATTTAGTTTTAATCACAGCCGAGGCCTTATTAGCCGATTTTGATAACTCTTTAGCGCTGTATGAATAGTCACAGAATTCGTTCACCCACAGGCCTAGGTATTTATATGCATCTGCGTATTTAACATTTAATTCACCACTATGGAACTTAAAGTTACTTCTAACTATACCAGAGTTTCTAAAATGTACAATTTTTGTTTTAGACTCATTCACGACAAACCTCCATTTATTACACCAATTATTTAGGGTATTCAATAGAATTTGTAGTTTTTGTTCATCTGGGGCCAGAAGAACAATATCGTCAGCATATAGCAATACCGAAATTAATGTGCCATCAATATCAATTCCACAGTTCGCTTCATTTAAATCTTTAACTAGATCGTTAACATATATTGAAAATAATGATGGTGACAATACACAACCCTGTTTAACCCCTTG
>NW_008710662.1:1820744-1826459 GCF_000327385.1 Lottia gigantea
CACATCAAAGCTCCCTGGTATGACCCAGTTACACTCATTATCATCGTAATTGTGACGTATAAACTAACCCACGTGATGGGAAATGGTAAATTGCGCATGCGCACTGAACTATAAAGAAATGATATAAGGCAAAGTAGTTATATCTGTAAACGTCGCCGACATCAAACAACCCAAAGAAAAACAACTATGCGAAAATCACAAGAGAAGGGAGGGGGGACTTGATGTTGAAACATCGCTTACCCATTAGTAGATGCGACCATAGAACGTGCCCGTAAGATATGGCAATAGGTAGTTGATAGGACAGGATAATATCTCGGTCTCCTGTTTAATAGATGAATACGTACGGATGTTAGAAAGAAAAATCGTCTGCTAGAGGTAAACTCCTAGTCATTTCTCAATGTCAATGTGATCCAGCCGAAGTGAAAAGGCGTGCTTCAATAGCGTCATTTGGAAAAGAGTGCCAATTTCAAGTTCTAATTGACGATAATAGGACAAGTTTTATTGATAAGTGTATATCCATCTGTCTATAATAGCAACGAATAGTTTTGATGCGGTTGGAACGGTTATAAGTGCAATTATCGTCGCATTGTGGAAGCATATATATGTCAATTGTATTGCTAATTATGACGTAATTGAGTTGTTTGGCAATTGATTGGCTTCGGAAACCTTCTTCGGCACTTCAACCTACAATACTGGCATCAAATAGCAAGAACAATGCATTGAATTGTTTTAAGCGGCGATTGTTATGACGTTGTATTATTGTTTACCTAAATTAGGCCTATGTGTAACCGTGCTGTTATTCAGAGAACTGCCTTAAAGCTGCTCACAAAGAAACACCGAAATTAAAAAAGAAATAGCATCATATACAGGGCGTTAGGATAAGAGTTTGTAAAAAGGATCTCGTATCAAGATTCGAAAAATATGGAACGCTTCACGAATTTGCGTGTCATCCTTGCGCAGGGGCCATGCTAATCTTCTCTGTATCGTTGCAATTTTAGTATATGTATTACGTAAATAATACAATCGGAAAGAGGTCCGTAATTCCATTAAGTACCATAGACTTACCACACATCAAAGCTCCCTTGAGTTGTTTGGCAATTCATTGGCTTCGGAAACCTTCTTCGGCACATCAACCTACAATACTGGCATCAAAAAGCAAGAAAAATGCATTGAATTGTTTTAATCGGCGATTGTTATGACGTTGTATTATTGTTTACCTAAATTAGGCCTATGTATAACCGTGCTGTCATTCAGAGAACTGCCTTAAAGCTGCTCCCAAAGAAACACCGAAATTAAAAAAGAAATAGCATCACATACCGGGCGTTAGGATAAGGGTTTGTAAAAAGGATGTCGTATCAAGATTCGAAAAATATGGAACGCTTCACGAATTTGCGCGTCATCCTTGCGCAGAGGCCATGCTAATCTTCTCTGTATCGTTCCAATTTTAGTATATGGATTACGTCAGTAATGCAATTAGAGAGAGATCCGTAAGTCCATTAGGTACCATAGACTTACCACACATCAAAGCTCCCTGGTATGACCCAGTTACACTCGTTATCAACGTTAATATGGTTGTAATTGTGACGTATAAACAAACTCATGTGATAGAAAATGGTAAATTGCGCATGCGCACTGAACTAAATAGAAATAGTACAAGGCAAAGTAGTTATATCTGTAAACGACGCCGACATCAAACAACCAAAAGAAAAACAACTATGCGAAAATCAAAAGAGAAGCGAGGGGGGATTTGATGTTGAAACATCACTTACACTTTAATGGATGTGACCATAGAACGTGCCCTAAGATGTGGCGAAAGATAGTAGATAGGACAGAATAATATCTCGGTCTCCTGTTTAATAGATGAATACGTATGAATGTTAGAAAGAAAAAAATCGTCTGCTAGAGGTAAACTCCTAGTCATTTCTCAATGACAATGTGGTACAGACGAAGTGAAAACGCGTGCTTCAATAGCGTCATTTGGAAAAAAGGGTCAATTTCAAGTTCGCATTGACGATAATAGGACAAGTTTTATTGATAAGTGTATATCCATCTGTCTATAATAGCAACAAATAGTTTTGATGCGGTTGGAAGGGTTATAAGTGCAATTATCATCGCATTGTGGAAGCATATATATGTCAGTTGTATTGCTAATTATGACATAATTGAGTTGTTTGGCAATTCATTGGCTTCGGAAACCTTCTTCGGCACTTCAGCCTACAATACTGGCATCAAAAAGCAAGAAAAATGCATTGAATTGTTTTAAGCGGCGATTGCTATGACGTTGTATTATTGTTTACCTAAATTAGGAATTTTAGGTTGTAACATTGCGGTTAAGCAATGTTACGAAAGCACAGGCACAGGCATGTAGGTGTAACCTCTAGTGATAGAGCAATGTTTGTGAAGTTAGTTTAAAAGAATGATATAGAATATTTGAAATGCAAATCCATTATCTTCCGAATCTGAAATATATAAGAATTCGGTGAAATCTCAAGATCTTCCACTTTATAATGCCAGAAAAGGTATGTTTAGGAGGAAAAGATGATTTGAATAAAATTAATTAGGCCTATGTATAACTGTGCTGTCATTCAGTGAACTGCCTTAAAGCTGCTCCCAGGGCAGGAGATTTTTAATCACTATATTCTTTGTTCGACTGCTCTCTACGTTCTGGTCGACTGGTTCCCTGGTCATTTTCAAATTCGCAATTTTATGTTCTATTGTTTTAATGTTTTCAGAAATTTCTGCTTTCATAATTGTCACTTCTTCTGTCACACGATTCTTGACACTTTCCTCGATTTTAGCATTAATAGATTGTGAAATTCTACCTACTATTTTCTTTTCCAGATTATCTTCTAAATCATCTATCCTCATGTTTAATTTCTTAAAGGAATCCTGCATACTATTAGCAAACTTCATAAATTGTGCGTTGAATCCTTCAGATGATTCTCCGTCCCTTTCAAAACAGCTCTTACTTTTCTTTCGCTCCCTGAATGCTTCAGACGTGTCCTCAACATCACTATCATCGGAGTAAAATCTTTTCCTATCCGTATTCTGATCACTTTCGGCGGTGTGTGAGTTAGCCATTATTTCTCTGACATATTCATCGGCGATTTCGGCACACAGTGGTTCGTTATCCATTATGCTGTACACAATATCAAAATCCAGACACTTTAAAAGTTAAAAAGTTAAAAGAAGCTAAACTTACTCTCTAACTATCTACTGTAACTACTATATCTGTATATATATTTACTGTACTGTCCTATATTAAAAGTGGCAGACGACAAAATAAACGGTAAAAATCATTCATACTAAACTGATGTGGATACATTTATGTTAATATAGGGTTTAAAGCAATTACTTGGATTAAAATAGTTTTTACCGATATCATTGGGAACATCTTCTTAGTAAGCCTTTATCCAATTTTAGTATATGTATCACGTGAGTAATGAGATTTTGAGAGAGGTCCGTCAGTCCATTAAGTACCCTAGACTTAACACACATCAAAGCTCCCTGGTATTACCCAGTTACACTCATTATCATCGTTAGTATGGTTGTAAATGTGACGTATAAACAAACCCAAGTGATAGAAAATGGTAAATTGCGCATGCGCACTGAACTAAATAGAAATAGAACAAGGTAAAGTAGTTATATCTGTAAAAGTCGCCGACATCAAACAACCAAAAGAAAAACAACTATGCGAGAATCAAAAGAGAAGGGAGGGGGGATTTGATGTTGAAACATCACTTACACTTTAATGGATGTGACCATACAACGTGCCCGTAGGTAGTAGATAGGACAGGATAATATCTCGGTCTCCTTTTTAATAGGTGAATACGTATGAATGTTAGAAAGAAATATCGTCTGCTAGAAGTAAACTCCTGGTCATTTCTCAATGTCAATGAGGTCCAGCCGAAGTGAAAACGCGTGCTTCAATAGCGTCATTTGGAAAAGAGTGCCAATTTCAAGTTTTAATTGACGATAATAGGACAAGTTTTAATGATAAGTGTATATCCATCTTTCTATAATAGCAACAAATAGTTTTGATGCGGTTGGAAGGGTTATAAGTGCAATTATCGTCGCATTGTGTTAGCATATATTATGTCAATTGTATTGCTAATTATGACGTAATTGAGTTGTTTGGCAATTGATTGGCTTCGGAAACCTTCTTCGGCACTTCAACCTACAATACTGGCATCAAAAAGCAAGAACAATGCATTGAATTGTTTTAAGCGGCGATTGTTATGACGTTGTATTATTGTTTACCTAAATTAGGCCTATGTATAACCGTGCTGTCATTCAGAGAACTGCCTTAAAGCTGCTCCCAAAGAAATATCGAAATTAAAACAGAAATAGCATCATATACAGGGCGTTAGGATAAGGGTTTGTAAAAAGGATCTCGTATCAAGATTCGAAAAATATGGAACGCTTCACGAATTTGCGTGTCATCCTTGCGCAGGGGCCATGCTAATCTTCTCTGTATCGTTGCAATTTTAGTATATGTATTACGTAAATAATACAATCGGAAAGAGGTCCGTAATTCCATTAAGTACCATAGACTTACCACACATCAAAGCTCCCTGGTAGTTACTCTCTTTATCATCGTAATTGTGACGTATAAACAAACCCATGTGATAGAAAATGGTAAATTGCGCCTGCGCACTGAACTAAATAGAAATAGAACAAGGCAAAGTAGTTATATCTGTAAAAGTTGCCGACATCAAACAACCAAAGGAAAAACAACTATGCGAAAATCAAAAGAGAAGGGAGGGGGGATTTGACGTGAAACATCATTTACACTTTAAAATTTCAAGTTCTAATTGACGATAATAGGACAAGTTTTAATGATAAGTGTATATCCATCTGCCTATAATAGCAACAAATAGTTTTGATGCGGTTGGAAGGGTTATAAGTGCAATAATCGTTGCATTGTGGAAGCATATATATGTCAATTGTATTGCTAATTATGACGTAATTGAGTTGTTTGGCAATTCATTGGCTTCGGAAACCTTCTTCGGCACTTCAACCTACAATACTGGCATCAAACAGCAAGAACAATGCATTGAATTGTTTTAAGCGGCGATTGTTATGGCGTTGTATTATTGTTTACCTAAATTATACCTATGTATAACCGTGCTGTTATTCAGAGAACTGCCTTAAAGCTGCTCACAAAGAAACACCGAAATTAAAAAAGAAATAGCATTATATACCAGGCGTTAGGATAAGGGTTTGTAAAAAGGATCTCGTATCAAGATTCGAAAAATATGGAACGCTTCACGAATTTGCGTGTCATCCTTGCGCAGGTTGCCGGCAGAACTTCTGAACTGGATTCAAATTTACCTATAGTTTGCCGTGTTTACATCACTTGTTTTCACTCGACTGTGACTGACAATGGAAAACTTTCGTTTTCATTTTGATATTATAAGTTTTCCAAGGATTAGTGTGATAATTGTTTGTATCACGAAGCAATTCCTACATGTAGAACCAACAGAGAACAGTTTTATACCAACGAAGACAGGTCTTCCTACCTCTGAATGGATCAAACGCCTCAGCGATTATGCCTCGGGAACTTTTTTGTTTGGGCGTGGTCAAAGACCATCAACTGGTTCGCGCTGGGCCAAAGAATTAACAGCCATAGACAACTGTCCTCGTCATAAATCTGTTGTCAAGAAAGATCTATTCGGTAATGTTGTACAGTGTTCATGTGAATATCATAAAGAA
>NW_008710662.1:1826509-1827328 GCF_000327385.1 Lottia gigantea
CGGCACTTCAACCTACAATACTGGCATCAAATAGCAAGAACAATGCATTGAATTGTTTTAAGCGGCGATTGTTATGACGTTGTATTATTGTTTACCTAAATTAGGCCTATGTATAACCGTGCTGTTATTCAGAGAACTGCCTTAAAGCTGCTCACAAAGAAACACCGAAATTAAAAAAGAAATAGCATCATATACAGGGCGTTAGGATAAGAGTTTGTAAAAAGGATCTCGTATCAAGATTCGAAAAATATGGAACGCTTCACGAATTTGCGTGTCATCCTTGCGCAGGGGCCATGCTAATCTTCTCTGTATCGTTGCAATTTTAGTATATGTATTACGTAAATAATACAATCGGAAAGAGGTCCGTAATTCCATTAAGTACCATAGACTTACCACACATCAAAGCTCCCTTGAGTTGTTTGGCAATTCATTGGCTTCGGAAACCTTCTTCGGCACATCAACCTACAATACTGGCATCAAAAAGCAAGAAAAATGCATTGAATTGTTTTAATCGGCGATTGTTATGACGTTGTATTATTGTTTACCTAAATTAGGCCTATGTATAACCGTGCTGTCATTCAGAGAACTGCCTTAAAGCTGCTCCCAAAGAAACACCGAAATTAAAAAAGAAATAGCATCACATACCGGGCGTTAGGATAAGGGTTTGTAAAAAGGATGTCGTATCAAGATTCGAAAAATATGGAACGCTTCACGAATTTGCGCGTCATCCTTGCGCAGAGGCCATGCTAATCTTCTCTGTATCGTTCCAAGTTTTAGTATATGGATTACGTCAGTAATGCAATTAGAGAGAGATCCGTA
>NW_008710662.1:1827378-1829452 GCF_000327385.1 Lottia gigantea
AGAACGTGCCTGTAAGATGTGGCGATAGGTAGTAGATAGGACAGGATAATATCTCGGTCTCCTGTTTAATAGGTGAATACGTATGAATGTTAGAAAGAAAAATCGTCTGCTAGAGGTAAACTCCTAGTCATTTCTCAATGTCAATGTGGTCCAGCCGAAGTGAAAAGGCGTTCTTCAATAGCGTCATTTGGAAAAGAGGGCCAATTTCAAGTTCTAATTGACGATAAGAGGAAAAAAATTTTTAATAAGTGAATATCCATCTGCCTATAATAGCAACAAATAGTTTTGATGCGGTTGGAAGGGTTATAAGTGCAATTATCGTCGCATTGTGGAAGCATATATATGTCAATTGTATTGCTAATTATGACGTAATTGAGTTGTTTAGCAATTCATTGCCTTCGGAAACCTTCTTCGGCACATCAACCTACAATACTGGCATCAAATAGCAAGAACAATGCATTGAATTGTTTTAAGCGGCGATTGTTATGACGTTGTATAATTGTTTACCTAAATTAGGCCTATGTATAACCGTGCAGTCATTCAGAGAAATGCCTTAAAGCAGCCCCCAAAGAAACGTCGAAATTAAAAAAGAAATAGCATCATATACCAGGCGTTAGGATAAGGGTTTGTAAAAAGGATCGCGTATCAAGATTCGAAAAATATGGAACGCTTCACGAATTTGCGTGTCATCCTTGCGCAGGGGCCATGCTAATCTTCTCTGTATCGTTCCAATTTTAGTATATGTATTACGTGAGTAATACAATTGGAGAGCGGTTCGTAAGTCCATTAAGTACCCTAGACTTATCACACATCAAAGCTCCCTGGTATGACACAGTTACACCTATTATCATCGTAATTGTGACGTATAAACCTGTGTGATATGAAATGGTAAATTGCACATGCGCACTGAACTAAATAGAAATAGTACAAGGCAAAGTAGTTATATCAGTAAACGTCGCCGACATCAAACAACCCAAAGAAAAACAACTATGCGAAAATCACAAGAGAAGGGAGGGGGGATTTAATGTTGAAACATCACTTACATTTTAATGGATGTGACCATAGAACGTGCCCGTAAGATGTGGCGATAGGTAGTAGATAGGACAGGATAATATCCCGGTCTCCTGTTTAATAGGTGAATACGTATGAATGTTAGAAAGAAAAATCGTCTGCTAGAGGTAAACTCCTAGTCATTTCTCAATGACAATGTGTCGCCGAAGTGAAAACGCGTGCTTCAATAGCGTCATTTGGAAAAAAGGGTCAATTTCAAGTTCGCATTGACGATAATAGGACAAGTTTTATTGATAAGTGTATATCCATCTGTCTAATATAGCAACAATTAGTTTTTATGCGGTTGGAAGGGTTATAAGTGCAATTATCGTCCCATTGTGGAAGCATATATATGTCAATTGTATTGCTAATTATGACGTAATTGAGTTTTTTTGGCAATTCATTGGCTTCGGAAACCCTATTCGGCACTTCAACCTACAATACTGGCATCAAATAGCAAGAACAATGCATTGAATTGTTTTAAGCGGCGATTGTTATGACGTTGTATTATTGTTTACCTAAATTAGGCCTATATATAACCGTGCTGTCATTCAGAGAACTGCCTTAAAGCTGCTCCCAAAAAAACATCGAAATTAAAAAAGAAATAGCATCATATACTGGGCGTTAGGATAAGGGTTTGTAAAAAGGATCTCGTATCAAGATTCGAAAAATATGGAACGCTTCACGAATTTGCGTGTCATCCTTGCGCAGGGGCCATGCTAATCTTCTCTGTATCGTTCCAATTTTAGTATATGTATTACGTGAGTAATACAATTGGAGAGTGGTCCGTAAGTCCATTAAGTACCCTAGACTTACCACACATCAAAGCTCCCTGGTATGACCCAGTTACACCCATTATCATTGTTAGCATGATCGTAATTGTGACATATAAACAAACCCGCGTGATAGGAAATGGACAATTGCGCATGCGCACTGAACTCAATAGAAATAGCACAAGGCAAAGTAGTTATTCTGTAAACGTCGCCGACATGCGAAAATCACAAGAGAAAGGAGGGGAGATTTG
>NW_008710662.1:1829502-1830923 GCF_000327385.1 Lottia gigantea
CTTATAGTGCAATTATCGTCGCATTGTGGAAGCATATATATGTCAATTGTATTGCTAATTATGACATAATTGAGTTGTTTGGCAATTCATTGGCTTCGGAAACCTTCTTCGGCACTTCAACCTACAATACTGGCATTAAACAGCAAGAACAATGCATTGAATTGTTTTAAGCGGCTATTGTTATGACGTTGTATTATTGTTTACCTAAATTAGGCCTATGTATAACCGTGCTGTCATTCAGAGAACTGCCTTAAAGCTGCTCCCAAAGAAATATCGAAATTAAAAAAAAAAATACCATCATATACCGGGCGTCAGGATAAGGGTTTGTAAAAAGGATCTCGTATCAAGATTCGAAAAATATGGAACGCTTCACGAATTTGCGTGTCATCCTTGCGCAGGGGCCATGCCACATCTCTGGAGTCGTTCCACAGCCACATGGTGAAGTTTATTCCTGGTACCTCCGCAAGTGCTGTCAACTTCCAGGCTTACCTTCTAGATGGTGTATCAAGATGGAACTACCTACGGTCAGCAGCAGCCATGAATGTAGGACCAACAACATTTAGAACGTTCGACTTTAGGTTAACGCAGAAAGTGAATTCTCTCAGCCAATCACTCCACAACAAGTCGCTGGTTCCTGTCCACATGATCCCAGCAGAATATACAGGGGAGTTGATTGGAATTGAGTACCTGTACAAACAGAGTGGCTTCTTGTTACCAAAGGATGAAGAGCTTGAAGCTGAAATAGATGAAGGCTTTGAAGACTTTGAGGACGACGCGCAACAAGCTCTCAACTTTGGTAATGAGCTAGAGGAAGACGTTCTGCCAGCTGCCCCGGTGTACTCCAGTAACAGTGAGGATCACGAAAAAGATGATTTTTGTAGGAAGAGGAAGAAGAGGAACTATCAGTAAGTGTTGACTCTCGAGGTATTCCTGGCTGGGATAAGGTGGAGGCCCTAGCACTGGCATTAATCCAGCTCAAAGGCATCAGCATCACAGCTGCTGAAGCTAATAATATCAAACAGTTGTTTGATGTTTTGCTGGATTTTGACAGGAGGCCAATCAAGTATACAGCCAAGGTCAAGAAGCCATCAAAGGGACGCTTTGCTAGATCAAAAGGTGGTTTTGTTGGTGTAGATGCTGTCAAAAGGTAATTCTTAAGCAATCTAAGAATTCCCTGTCTCTTCTTTTCGGCCTTTCCTTCTCTTATTCTCTTCATAATAATGCATAGATTTTTTTTGGTTTTTTCCAGGTGTTTTCTTTCAGCAGGTTCTCCAGCCTCCTCTCCAACCAAGAGCAGAGTTGTAGAAGCTATCTGCCTCCATCTGTCAGAAGACATAACCACACCATCCAAAGAAGGTAGATATACATCTAGGTGGAAGCTTATACTCTCTGCTTACAACAAAATTAGACAGAGGCTACTA
>NW_008710662.1:1831864-1833528 GCF_000327385.1 Lottia gigantea
TAGTCATATCAAGTTAGATTTATCCATCACTATACTTCATTATTACTTATGTCATCTGCATGCTTTTACTATCCCATATTTGTGGCTTAATATTAATATTTGTGTTAATATTATCACCGTTGTATTTGCTCACTATTATATTCATTTTTTATATTTCATGTCATCATTTTTAAAATTTTAATACTTTTTATACTAATTCAAGGGTATTAATTTTATAAACACATTTTCTTATTATTAAATGTTTCATGGAAAACCTTTAATATAATATATGTACCTTTGCTACTCATTTCATTCAAAGGTATTTAACAAGAATTTTTTGGCCAAATCTTATAAGAAAAGTTTTCCAACCAAAAAAGGTGAAACTGGTGATCTTCCATTTTTTGGAGGTGGTGAGTTCAATTCTCACATTCGTCCATATGTTGGAAAACTTATAAATATAAATATTTGCTGAGAAAACTCTAAAATTGATCACAAAAATAGGTAAAAATATCCTCAAAGAAGCATAGTGAAACAAATGCACTAATAGAAGAAAACTGGAACATTACTATGAATAGTAACACACAGGTCTCTCCCTTTTTCTTGCCCCTCTTTCCCCCCTTTCTCCCCCAACACGGAGAACTTTATGCCCCACCTTTTGCGCAGGGGCCATGCTAATCTTCTCTGTATCGTTCCAATTTTAGTATATGTATTACGTGAGTAATACAATTGAAGAGAGGTCCGTAAGTCCATTAAGTATCCTAGACTTACCACACATCAAAGCTCCCTGGTATAACCCAGTTACACCCATTATCATTGTTAGTATGATTGTAATTGTGACGTATAAACAAACCCACGTGATGGGAAATGAAAATTGCGCATGCGCACTGAACTAAATAGAAATAGTACAAGGCAAAGTAGTTATATCTGTAAACGCCGCCGACATCAAACAATCCAAAGAAAAACAACTATGCGAAAATCACAAGAGAAGGGAGTGGGGATTTGATGTTGAAACATCGCTTACCCTTTAGTGGATGCGACCATAGAACGTGCCCTAAATATGTGGCGATAGATAGTAGATAGGACAGGATAATATCTCTGTCTCCTGTGTAATAGGTGAATACGTATGGATGTTAGAAAGAAAAATCGTCTGCTAGAGGTAAACTCCTAGTCATTTCTCAATGTCAATGTTGTCCAGCCAAAGTGAAAACGCGTGCTTCAATAGCGTCATTTGGAAAAGAGGACCAATTTGTATAATTTTTATTGATAAGTGTATATTACATTTGTGATCAGTTCCCTCACTTGACTATTGGAATTAAATTAATATATCATCAGTTAGCCTTTGAACTTTTAAATTCGTCGCTTTCATATGTGTAATGTGACAGATGTGGCGTCTGAATGTTTGCAACATTCAAGGTATTTCAACTTTTGGTATTGGTTAAGATACAATAAGAATCATGAATACTATTAAAGGGAGATAACTAAGTCAGATAATACAATTGCAAATCCAATCTGAATGATTTATTTTGACAAAAATATTGAAAAAGTCTTTTATATGAGAAAACAATAGTAAAATGTTACGATATAACCATGTTGAGTGATAAACACATAAAAAGAGATGACCAAATTCTCCATTCACGGCTTGTATTTAGGCGCTCATTGAGAATAGAGTTTCGTCGTTAGTCCAC
>NW_008710662.1:1833578-1835230 GCF_000327385.1 Lottia gigantea
GTTTATAGGTGAATACGTATGAATGTTAGAAAGAAAAATCGTCTGCTAGAGGTAAACTCCTAGTCATTTCTCAATGTCAATGTGATCCAGCCGAAGTGAAAAGGCGTTCTTCAATAGCGTCATTTGGAAAAGAGGGCCAATTTCAAGTTCTTATTGACGATAAGAGGAAAAAAATTTTTGATAAGTGAATATCCATCTGTCTATAATAGCAACAAATAGTTTTGATGCGGTTGGAAGGGTTATAAGTGCAATTATCGTCGCATTGTGGAAGCATATATATGTCAATTGTATTGCTAATTATGACGTAATTGAGTTGTTTAGCAATTCATTGCCTTCAGAAACCTTCTTCGGCACTTCAACCTATAATACTGGCATCAAACAGCAAAAACAATGCATTGAATTGTTTTAAGCGGCGATTGTTATGACGTTGTATAATTGTTTACCTAAATTAGGCCTATATATAACCGTGCAGTCATTCAGAGAACTGCCTTAAAGCAGCCCCCAAAGAAACGTCGAAATTAAAAAAGAAATAGCATCATATACCAGGCGTTAGGATAAGGGTTTGTAAAAAGGATCGCGTATCAAGATTCGAAAAATATGGAACGCTTCACGAATTTGCGTGTCATCCTTGCGCAGGGGCCATGCTAATCTTCTCTGTATCGTTCCAATTTTAGTATATGTATTACGTGAGTAATACAATTGGAGAGCGGTTCGTAAGTCCATTAAGTACCCTAGACTTACCACACATCAAAGCTCCCTGGTATGACACAGTTACACCTATTATCATCGTAATTGTGACGTATAAACCTGTGTGATATGAAATGGTAAATTGCACATGCGCACTGAACTAAATAGAAATAGTACAAGGCAAAGTAGTTATATCAGTAAACGTCGCCGACATCAAACAACCCAAAGAAAAACAACTATGCGAAAATCACAAGAGAAGGGAGGGGGGATTTAATGTTGAAACATCACTTACATTTTAATGGATGTGACCATAGAACGTGCCCGTAAGATGTGGCGATAGGTAGTAGATAGGACAGGATAACATCCCGGTCTCCTGTTTAATAGGTGAATACGTATGAATGTTAGAAAGAAAAATCGTCTGCTAGAGGTAAACTCCTAGTCATTTCTCAATGACAATGTGGTACAGCCGAAGTGAAAACGCGTGCTTCAATAGCGTCATTTGAAAAAAAGGGTCAATTTCAAGTTCGCATTGACGATAATAGGACAAGTTTTATTGATAAGTGTATATCCATCTGTCTAATATAGCAACAATTAGTTTTTATGCGGTTGGAAGGGTTATAAGTGCAATTATCATCGCATTGTGGAAGCATATATATGTCAATTGTATTGCTAATTATGACGTAATTGAGTTTTTTTGGCAATTCATTGGCTTCGGAAACCCTATTCGGCACTTCAACCTACAATACTGGCATCAAATAGCAAGAACAATGCATTGAATTGTTTTAAGCGGCGATTGTTATGACGTTGTATAATTGTTTACCTAAATTAGGCCTATGTATAACCGTGCTGTCATTCAGAGAACTGCCTTAAAGCTGCTCCCAAAGAAACATCGAAATTAAAAAAAAAATAGCATCATATACCGGGCGTCAGGATAAGGGTTTGTAAAAAGGATCTCGTATCAAGAT
>NW_008710662.1:1837457-1839404 GCF_000327385.1 Lottia gigantea
CGAAGTATTTGTTCCATCCTAGGCATGTACATTTTGGGAGAATTTAAAGTTTTCCTTTCCCAAAATTTAGGTAATCTGATCTGCGAAATGCCCAAACCCCAGAACAATAGTTCACGAAACTTTTATCCTTGGCACGCCGAAGTGTCAGTGTGACTTTACCTTGATAAAAAGTGTACAGCAGTAAAACTCATCAGTAAGTCGAATGTATTTGAAGGGACACATTGTTTGTAGAAATCCGTACCAGAAGCTGTTACATAGACATTGTCATAATCAAGACAATATGATCGTGGTTCAGGTATCAGTCCTGTAAATACAACATAAGGTTTGATGTAAGTTATGATTCCTTTCAGAGAGATAATAATGCATGCTAAATAGCGTCTTTAATCCTCCGATTACTCCGACAGTCTGAGAGCTTCTTTTGAGACTTGATATTTGCGAATATCTGTAAAAGTCGCCGACATCAAACAACCCAAAGAGAAACAACTATGCGAAAATCACAAGATTTGATGTTGAAACGTCGCTTACTCTTTAATTGATGTGACCATAGAACGTGCCTGTAAGATGTGGCGATAGGTAGTAGATAGGACAGGATAATATTTCGGTCTCCTGTTTAATAAGTGAATACGTATGGATGTTGGAAAGAAAAATCGTCTACTAGAGGTACACTCCTAGTCATTTCTCAATGTCAATGTGATCCAGCCGAAGTGAAAAGGCGTTCTTCAATAGCGTCATTTGGAAAAGAGGGCCAATTTCAAGTTCTAATTGACGATAATAGGAAAAATTTTTTTGATAAATCAATGTCCATCTGCCTATAATAGCAACAAATAGTTTTGATGCGGTTGGAAGGGTTATAAGTGCAATTATCGTCGCATTGTGGAAGCATATATATGTCAATTGTATTGCTAATTATGACGTAATTGAGTTGTTTGGCAATTCATTGGCTTCGGAAACCTTCGGCACTTCAACCTACAACACTGGCATCAAACAGCAAGAATAATGCATTGAATTGTGTTAAGACCTTGTATTATTGTTTTTCCTAAATTAGGCCTATGTATAACCGTGCTGTTATTCAGAGAACTGCCTTAAAGATGATCCCAAAGAAACATCGAAATTAAAAAAGAAATAGCATCATATACTGGGCGTTAGGATAAGGGTTTGTAAAAAGGATCTCGTATCAAGATTCGAAAAATATGGATCGCTTCACGAATTTTTTCTCTGTATCGTTCCAATTTTAGTATATGTATGACGTGACTAATACAATTGGAGAGTGGTCCGTAAGTCCATTAAGTACCCTAGACTTACCACACAACGAAGCTCCCTGGTATGACCCAGTTACATCCATTATCATTGTTAGCATGATCGTAATTGTGACATATAAACAAACCCGCGTGATAGGAAATGGACAATTGCGCATGCGCACTGAACTCAATAGAAATAGCACAAGGCAAAGTAGTTATTCTGTAAACGTCGCCGACATGCGAAAATCACAAGAGAAAGGAGGGGAGATTTGATGTTGAAACATCGCTTACCCTTTAATGGATGTGACCATAGAACGTGCCTGTAAGATGTGGCGATAGGTAGTAGATAGGACAGGATAATATCTCGGTCTCCTGTTTAATAGGTGAATACGTATGAATGTTAGAAAGAAAAATCGTCTGCTAGAGGTAAACTCCTAGTCATTTCTCAATGTCAATGTGATCCAGCCGAAGTGAAAAGGCGTTCTTCAATAGCGTCATTTGGAAAAGAGGGCCAATTTCAAGTTCTAATTGACGATAAGAGGAAAAAAATTTTTAATAAGTGAATATCCATCTGCCTATAATAGCAACAAATAGTTTTGATGCGGTTGGAAGGGTTATAAGTGCAATTATCGTCGCATTGTGGAAGCATATATATGTCAATTGTATTGCTAATTATGACGTAATTGAGTTGTTTAGCAATTCATTGCCT
>NW_008710662.1:1839454-1841903 GCF_000327385.1 Lottia gigantea
ACCTAAAGTATAAAACATAATCATAGTAGAACACTTTTTCATCCAATCAGCATTGGATAAATTGTTTAAAGGTACTGCAGTTGATTTGAGTCTTGAATATATGTAAAAGGTCTGTAGAAGAACTAGAAATGTACGAAAATTGCATAATTTCTTAATAAATAACGCTTCACTTTCTATGATCTAACTAGGACAGTCTACTAGAACCCTATCTTTGTTTTGAGGTAGTTAATTTAGTTCAATTGTTAAAAGTTGTTTGTATTTTATTACACTAATAACTAAGCACACATACCTGTATCTAATCTTTGTTTCCACTCAGCTGTATAGAAACAAGGAACTAACTCTTGTTTTACTTGATGGAGGTGTAAACCTAAGTCAGTCAAAACGTTTGAATTCACAAAGGGTTCTTTTATTTCATCTTGTCTTCTAAAACACGCTGCATAGGTGGTATTTTCCTTTTCGGTCTAGATAAGTACAAAGTGACCAAAATTATGGCATAAGAAGGTCTTATATTCTAACTAATGTATGAAAGGCCAGGAAGTTGGTAATAGATATAGTTATATCTGTCTGAAAATTGAAATAATTTCATTATACAACAGTAACCAAAGAAGCATTACCTTTGTGATAATATTGTCAGATACACATTTCTCTAGAATGTCATTCAGAAGTTTAAAATTGTTTTGTATTGACATTCTCGTCTCAGTTTCCCCTACACTAGACACGATAGCACATCCACCTGGATAAAAATACAACTCTGAAAATATTTCATTTTATTACCACGATCCCTAATAGTAAACTAGCTTTAATGCATATTATAGTATTAGGAAATAAAACCGAGTTCTTCTTTGTAGACTGGCAAGCTGTCACGTTACTTCCAAACTGGTCAATCAACATGAACATTGTTACGGTTTGTTATGTTTAACGGTTGAACACGAGCTAAGGTAATGGTACAGCACAAGCAGACATTCGTGAACAATACATTAGTAAGTGCAATCTCTCTGGTCTCATCAATAATTTCGATTAAGAAAGAAATGGCAATGGCTTTATGGATGCAAGCAGAAAATAACCAAAAATCTAGATCTGCATTTTAGTGAAATGCAATAAAAGAAATTAGATTCGGTAAAATATTTTCTTATGTAAATGTTACTTATATACATTTGAATACCTTGTTTTAGCTCTTTACCCCTTAGTTTCCAAAATTGTAACCAGTCTTCGGCGGCTAATTTTTTAATAACCTCCTTTTCCTCTTCATTTTTTGAAAGTAATCTGTATATACTGTCAGTTAAAATAATCGGCCTAAATCAAAATAAAACATAATCTGGTGCACAGGAGTTTGGACATTTCATTCAATCCTCTAAATATTAATTTTAACTATAGGATAAAATACCTGCATCAAGAGGAATTAATCACGAGGGGAGATTTTAGATATCATAAAACCGAGGGAATGTGTTTAACTGACTTTAATTGACAAAGACTCATTTGCTGTTATTTTTTGTTGTGGAAAAAATAATAAATAATTAAGAAGTAAGGGGCTCAATTGGTGGCTTAAGACTCGGTCAGTTCACCAACAACTGAGCTAGACTTACTAGTTGTAAGACATAGAACTTTAACGGTAAAGAATTTTAAGCAAACCTTGGGTCCGTGCCTCGGAAAAGATTAAGTGACACATTTTACTACCAATATTAAGTCAATATTATTGAGTGTGTTTCCCATATTGATGAATATGCTTGATTCCATATATTGACGGATTAAAATCACTTTTATACGTCCACATGGAAATTTAGACATAATATTGCTGTTGTCTTTGTTCGTCTACATTTCTTCTATACTCGATAGAGCTACAGTTTTGAATCAATCTTAACGAAACTTGGTATGCATGCATATATACTGATTAATTTAATAATAATCGGACGAACGGTGTGGGAGTCATTGCCCTGGACAGGTCAAATTTGGCAGGATAGAGGCTACCGTTTTTATCCGATCTTGATGAAACCTGGTATGCATGCGATTTCGGCCAAGTTGGAAAAGGTTTGGCATTTACCTAAAACATGACTGGGCCACTTTGTTATCATTTCTGACAGCTGGAAGTGGATGGAAGCTATCTTTAGTTTTATTGAAGATTCAACAATACTTGGACAATAGAGCGTAAATCTATTGAAACACAATATGTGTAGAGAATCCGTCAATACATTGAGCCAATCTATAATATTGATGGTTTTATTGAACGTGTATGGACCCCTTAAGAGATGTAGACAACTCAATCTAATATATAATACAAAATGCTAGACAAAACTCATTGTTCGTTCACAACTTGCATCTGATAGCGTCCACTGGAGTAAACCAACGCATTCTCTATTGCATATAAATCCAACATACTCGAGAAAATACGTTTTCGGGCATATGGATGGAGCTGAAGACCATTCAGCTAGACTATATGTTTGATAAGGCATTT
>NW_008710662.1:1841953-1843316 GCF_000327385.1 Lottia gigantea
TNTAATGAATGTGACCATAGAACGTGCCTGTAAGATGTGGCGATAGGTAGTAGATAGGACGGGATAATATCTCGGTCTCCTGTTTAATAGGTGAATACGTATGAATGTTAGAAAGAAAAATCGTCTGCTAGAGGTAAACTCCTAGTCATTTCTCAATGTCAATGTGATCCAGCCGAAGTGAAAAGGCGTTCTTCAATAGCGTCATTTGGAAAAGAGGGCCAATTTCAAGTTCTAATTGACGATAAGAGGAAAAAAATTTTTAATAAGTGAATATCCATCTGCCTATAATAGCAACAAATAGTTTTGATGCGGTTGGAAGGGTTATAAGTGCAATTATCGTCGCATTATGGAAGCATATATATGTCAATTGTATTGCTAATTATGACGTAATTGAGTTGTTTAGCAATTCATTGCCTTCGGAAACCTTCTTCGGCACATCAACCTACAATACTGGCATCAAATAGCAAGAACAATGCATTGAATTGTTTTAAGCGGCGATTGTTATGACGTTGTATAATTGTTTACCTAAATTAGGCCTATGTATAACCGTGCAGTCATTCAGAGAACTGCCTTAAAGCAGCCCCCAAAGAAACGTCGAAATTAAAAAAGAAATAGCATCATATACCAGGCGTTAGGATAAGGGTTTGTAAAAAGGATCGCGTATCAAGATTCGAAAAATATGGAACGCTTCACGAATTTGCGTGTCATCCTTGCGCAGGGGCCATGAATTGTGCCGACAACTCCCTCCGTTCAAAGGGCCTCTACAACCGAGTAAGACTGGTTATGGATGTGAAGGAATTTTATTACCTTGCAGCAGAATATATGTACTGTCGAATTTGCTTAGGGCAGTACATATCGTATGACACCAGACTACTTCAACAACTAAGTGATGCAGTAAAGTCACGATTTCCTGTTCTGCTCACTCACAAGTATGCCTGTGATCGTGCTGTTGTTTCTTTGCTGCGTTCCAGAACATTCGGAAACAGTCCCACAGCCATGAGAAACAATTTGCAGGAAATACATTCTGAAGAATGGCTTCGACAACAGCTGGTATACCTTGAAGACTGCCAGAAACACAGGAAGGGTTTGAAGTCTCTCAGTATCAGCCAACATAGTTATGCTGAAGCACCAACCATGAAAGCTGTTGTTGGAGCTAGGTGGTTTTTGGCCTGCTATGTGAGGGATGTTTTCAACCGGATAGAAACCTTGAAGGCTATGATAACATCAACCAATGGCACCATATTGAAAATAGATTCAACCAAAAAGGTAAATTATTTCATTTATGTTGAAAGCAGTACAGTACAGTAATTTAAAAAAGNATGACTTTCCAGAAACAAATGTTTGAATTTGATTTATAATTACT
>NW_008710662.1:1843366-1844893 GCF_000327385.1 Lottia gigantea
GAGTATACAATTGGAGAGTGGTCCGTAAGTCCATTAAGTACCCTAGACTTACCACACATTAAAGCTCCCTGGTATGACCCAGTTACACCCATTATCATTGTTAGCATGATCGTAATTGTGACATATAAACAAACCCGCGTGATAGGAAATGGACAATTGCGCATGCGCACTGAACTCAATAGAAATAGCACAAGGCAAAGTAGTTATTCTGTAAACGTCGCCGACATGCGAAAATCACAAGAGAAAGGAGGGGAGATTTGATGTTGAAACATCGCTTACCCTTTAATGGATGTGACCATAGAACGTGCCTGTAAGATGTGGCGATAGGTAGTAGATAGGACAGGATAATATCTCGGTCTCCTGTTTAATAGGTGAATACGTATGAATGTTAGAAAGAAAAATCGTCTGCTAGAGGTAAACTCCTAGTCATTTCTCAATGTCAATGTGATCCAGCCGAAGTGAAAAGGCGTTCTTCAATAGCGTCATTTGGAAAAGAGGGCCAATTTCAAGTTCTAATTGACGATAAGAGGAAAAAAATTTTTAATAAGTGAATATCCATCTGCCTATAATAGCAACAAATAGTTTTGATGCGGTTGGAAGGGTTATAAGTGCAATTATCGTCGCATTGTGGAAGCATATATATGTCAATTGTTCGAAGAATATGGAACGCTTCACGAATTTGCGTGTCATCCTTGCGCAGGGGCCATGCTAATCTTCTCTGTATCGTTCCAATTTTAGTATATGTATTACGTAAGTAATACAATTGGAGAGCGGTTCGTAAGTCCATTAAGTACCCTAGACTTACCACACATCAAAGCTCCCTGGTATGACACAGTTACACCCAAAAAAATTTTTAATAAGTGAATATCCATCTGCCTATAATAGCAACAAATAGTTTTGATGCGGTTGGAAGGGTTATAAGTGCAATTATCGTCGCATTGTGGAAGCATATATATGTCAATTGTATTGCTAATTATGACGTAATTGAGTTGTTTAGCAATTCATTGCCTTCAGAAACCTTCTTCGGCACTTCAACCTATAATACTGGCATCAAACAGCAAAAACAATGCATTGAATTGTTTTAAGCGGCGATTGTTATGACGTTGTATTATTGTTTACCTAAATTAGGCCTATATATAGCCGTGCTGGCATTCAGAGAACTGCCTTAAAGCAGCCCCCAAAGAAACGTCGAAATTAAAAAAGAAATAGCATCATATACCAGGCGTTAGGATAAGGGTTTGTAAAAAGGATCGCGTATCAAGATTCGAAAAATATGGAACGCTTCACGAATTTGCGTGTCATCCTTGCGCAGGGGCCATGCTAATCTTCTCTGTATCGTTCCAATTTTAGTATATGTATTACGTGAGTAATACAATGGGAGAGCGGTTCGTAAGTCCATTAAGTACCCTAGACTTACCACACATCAAAGCTCCCTGGTATGACACAGTTACACCTATTATCATCGTAATTGTGACGTATAAACCTGTGTGATATGAAATGGTAAATTGCACATGCGCACTGAACTAA
>NW_008710662.1:1844943-1845826 GCF_000327385.1 Lottia gigantea
CTCCATCTGTCAGAAGACATAACCACACCATCCAAAGAAGGTAGATATACATCTAGGTGGAAGCTTATACTCTCTGCTTACAACAAAATTAGACAGAGGCTACTAAATAATGAGAAGCTACTAGAAGATACCAACCTGATTCTCTTCTCGATCAATGAGACCACTTTGATCAAGTGGTTCAAGGACAAGACCAGAAGGGATGAAGTGAAGATGCTACTTCAGGGTGTCGTGTTACCTCCTCAACGAGCCACATCCCACCAACCACTACCAGAAGCAATGCCTGCTCCAAGCTCGGTTCAGTCACCTGTTCGACCACTAGTGTTTGATGAACCAGAGGACACAACAGGTATGGCTGTGAGAAGGGGACGTCCCACACAACCAGGAGCTTCAACCCAGAGACCAATGTCCAGAACCACAGAATGGAGGAAGAGGAAGGCCAGTGGTGAGAGTTCAGGGCCCAGGAAAATCTACACCTGCAAAGTCTGCAACCAACCCATGTCCACAGCAGGCCACACTCAGTTCTGTGGACAGAGATATTGTCCTCATTTACCAGGTCAGATACCAAAGGAGGAATGGTTGAGACAGAAGAAGCAAAAAGCAGAGGAAAAAAAGTGTAAGAAACAGCCAGAAAGTATGTAGGTTTATGATATAAACTAGAGGTGATGGCTTTCTACAGCTTACAGCTTATATCTAGTGTCCAGTGCTTCAATTCTCTGCTTTTTGCCCTGTTCATTGCTTCCTTTATTTTGAAACATAATTTCTCTGTTTCTGCTTGTTTCTGAAGTATGTTATCTTCATTTTTGTGGTGGCATATTTATCATTTTAACTGTTTTATTTTTACCATTTTTATTTCGCTTTAACCTTTATGTAAATATGATGTTTC
>NW_008710662.1:1845876-1846673 GCF_000327385.1 Lottia gigantea
CCCGCGTGATAGGAAATGGACAATTGCGCATGCGCACTGAACTCAATAGAAATAGCACAAGGCAAAGTAGTTATTCTGTAAACGTCGCCGACATGCGAAAATCACAAGAGAAAGGAGGGGAGATTTGATGTTGAAACATCGCTTACCCTTTAATGGATGTGACCATAGAACGTGCCTGTAAGATGTGGCGATAGGTAGTAGATAGGACAGGATAATATCTCGGTCTCCTGTTTAATAGGTGAATACGTATGAATGTTAGAAAGAAAAATCGTCTGCTAGAGGTAAACTCCTAGTCATTTCTCAATGTCAATGTGATCCAGCCGAAGTGAAAAGGCGTTCTTCAATAGCGTCATTTGGAAAAGAGGGCCAATTTCAAGTTCTAATTGACGATAAGAGGAAAAAAATTTTTAATAAGTGAATATCCATCTGCCTATAATAGCAACAAATAGTTTTGATGCGGTTGGAAGGGTTATAAGTGCAATTATCGTCGCATTGTGGAAGCATATATATGTCAATTGTATTGCTAATTATGACGTAATTGAGTTGTTTAGCAATTCATTGCCTTCGGAAACCTTCTTCGGCACATCAACCTACAATACTGGCATCAAATAGCAAGAACAATGCATTGAATTGTTTTAAGCGGCGATTGTTATGACGTTGTCATAGATTATCAAGATTCGAAAAATGTGGAACGCTTCACGAATTTGCGTGTCATCCTTGCGCAGGGGCCATGAATTGTGCCGACAACTCCCTCCGTTCAAAGGGCCTCTACAACCGAGTAAGACTGGTTATGGATG
>NW_008710662.1:1846723-1854005 GCF_000327385.1 Lottia gigantea
GTATAACCCAGTTACACCCATTATCATTGTTAGTATGATTGTAATTGTGACGTATAAACAAACCCATGTGATGGGAAATGAAAATTGCGCATGCGCACTGAACTAAATAGAAATAGTACAAGGCAAAGTAGTTATATCTGTAAACGCCGCCGACATCAAACAATCCAAAGAAAAACAACTATGCGAAAATCACAAGAGAAGGGAGTGGGGATTTGATGTTGAAACATCGCTTACCCTTTAGTGGATGCGACCATAGAACGTGCCCTAAATATGTGGCGATAGATAGTAGATAGGACAGGATAATATCTCTGTCTCCTGTGTAATAGGTGAATACGTATGGATGTTAGAAAGAAAAATCGTCTGCTAGAGGTAAACTCCTAGTCATTTCTCAATGTCAATGTTGTCCAGCCAAAGTGAAAACGCGTGCTTCAATAGCGTCATTTGGAAAAGAGGACCAATTTGTATAATTTTTATTGATAAGTGTATATTACATTTGTGATCAGTTCCCTCACTTGACTATTGGAATTAAATTAATATATCATCAGTTAGCCTTTGAACTTTTAAATTCGTCGCTTTCATATGTGTAATGTGACAGATGTGGCGTCTGTATGTTTGCAACATTCAAGGTATTTCAACTTTTGGTATTGGTTAAGATACAATAAGAATCATGAATACTATTAAAGGGAGATAACTAAGTCAGATAATACAATTGCAAATCCAATCTGAATGATTTATTTTGACAAAAATATTGAAAAAGTCTTTTATATGAGAAAACAATAGTAAAATGTTACGATATAACCATGTTGAGTGATAAACACATAAAAAGAGATGACCAAATTCTCCATTCACGGCTTGTATTTAGGCGCTCATTGAGAATAGAGTTTCGTCGTTAGTCCACGTGTTAGGCTCCCACTATCACGATTCCGATCACTTTTGAAATCGTGATCACAATTCCGGGGATCCTATCATGTCTTGGCAGATCTTGAGGTAACTTTTAGAATGGTTCGATTAATACGATCATTTTTTGTCATTGGGGACCACCGTAGCAAAGCGTTTTGTATCGTGTCCAAGAGCGACGGATCTCATCTATTGTGCTTTCAAATCGTGTTGAGAGGGATTTACCTTGTACAAGACAAAAAAAGGTTTTAAAAATGTCGTGCAATTCATTTCCAAGGCCACGAGATGCGATTTTTAGCGCTCGTACGCGATCGGTTCACGATTTGCCATTTTCAGGTGTCACGTTCTTATCGTCCGATCAGATAGATAACACACGTTCCGTTAGGATCTTTTTGATTGATTCCAAGATTTGATGTTTGTCTCGTCTAAGATCGATCCGATTTCGTAGCACGATTAGATACGATTCTTCACGTTATATTAATATAAAATATGATCTGATAAGATGATCCAGATTGACAAATAATCGTGTTGAGCGTATAATACCATAGGAAATCAATTGTGTCAGATCTAAACTTAGTCTATCAAAACGTCTGTGATCGTATCTAAACGAAATACCAGATATATAGAAATTGACAAAGTTTGGTTAGTGAAAATTATTTTGTAATTTGGACTGTAGACAAATTTGAATGCTTGAAAAGGGTCCACGTCTATAGTCGAATAATAATAATATTTATGCATACACGGAATGTATCAATTGAAATTCAACACAGTAGAAAATAGAATGATCGACACGACATTTGCAGGAATCGTGTCCGAACCCGTACCTATTGCATTACATTCCTACATTTTCTAGTTTGCCCCGAGTACCATACTCTGTTTAACAACAATTCTTAATTTTCAAATAATGATTACAAGATAAATAGTGAAGAATAATTCTTACATTTGGCACCATGCTCCAGGAATCTGTACATAAAAAGTAGCACTATTTCTTTTTTACATAAGCAACTTGCAATATATTGAGGCTATCCAGATCTGGCGGATAAGAATTTCGAAGAGCATTCTCATATTTTTTATAGAATTTATCACAAATTATGGATTTTTCTTGTTCTGATCTGTTGCTGTCAAGTGCTCTATAAATGCTACTGTAAGTAAAAGTACGAACATTACTGGTAAAATCGTGCGCAAACTTGTCTCGATCATCAACACCTAAAGTATAAAACATAATCATAGTAGAGCACTTTTTCATCCAATCAGCATTGGATAAATTGTTTAAAGGTACTGCAGTTGATTTGAGTCTTGAATATATGTAAAAGGTCTGTAGAAGAACTAGAAAAGTACGAAAATTGCATAATTTCTTAATAAATAACGCTTCACTTTCTATGATCTAACTAGGACAGTCCTAACTTTGTTTTGAGGTAGTTAATTTAGTTCAATTGTTAAAAGTTGTTTGTATTTTTTACACTAATAACTAAGCACACATACCTGTATCTAATCTTTGTTTCCACTCAGCTGTATAGAAACAAGGAACTAACTCTTGTTTTACTTGATGGAGGTGTAAACCTAAGTCAGTCAAAACGTTTGAATTCACAAAGGGTTCTTTTATTTCATCTTGTCTTCTAAAACACGCTGCATAGGTGGTATTTTCCTTTTCGGTCTAGATAAGTACAAAGTGACCAAAATTATGGCATAAGAAGGTCTTATATTCTAACTAATGTATGAAAGGCCAGGAAGTTGGTAATAGATATAGTTATATCTGTCTGAAAATTGAAATAATTTCATTATACAACAGTAACCAAAGAAGCATTACCTTTGTGATAATATTGTCAGATACACATTTCTCTAGAATGTCATTCAGAAGTTTAAAATTGTTTTGTATTGACATTCTCGTCTCAGTTTCCCCTACACTAGACACGATAGCACATCCACCTGGATAAAAATACAACTCTGAAAATATTTCATTTTATTACCACGATCCCTAATAGTAAACTAGCTTTAATGCATATTATAGTATTAGGAAATAAAACCGAGTTCTTCTTTGTAGACTGGCAAGCTGTCACGTTACTTCCAAACTGGTCAATCAACATGAACATTGTTACGGTTTGTTATGTTTAACGGTTGAACACGAGCTAAGGTAATGGTACAGCACAGGCAGACATTCGTGAACAATACATTAGTAAGTGCAATCTCTCTGGTCTCATCAATAATTTCGATTAAGAAAGAAATGGCAATGGCTTTATGGATGCAAGCAGAAAATAACCAAAAATCTAGATCTGCATTTTAGTGAAATGCAATAAAAGAAATTAGATTCGGTAAAATATTTTCTTATGTAAATGTTACTTATATACATTTGAATACCTTGTTTTAGCTCTTTACCCCTTAGTTTCCAAAATTGTAACCAGTCTTCGGCGGCTAATTTTTTAATAACCTCCTTTTCCTCTTCATTTTTTGAAAGTAATCTGTATATACTGTCAGTTAAAATAATCGGCCTAAATCAAAATAAAACATAATCTGGTGCACAGGAGTTTGGACATTTCATTCAATCCTCTAAATATTAATTTTAACTATAGGATAAAATACCTGCATCAAGAGGAATTAATCACGAGGGGAGATTTTAGATATCATAAAACCGAGGGAATGTGTTTAACTGACTTTAATTGACAAAGATTCATTTGCTGTTATTTTTTGTTGTGGAAAAAATAATAAATAATGAAGAAGTAAGGGGCTCAATTGGTGGCTTAAGACTCGGTCAGTTCACCAACAACTGAGCTAGACTTACTAGTTGTAAGACATAGAACTTTAACGGTAAAGAATTTTAAGCAAACCTTGGGTCCGTGCCTCGGAAAAGATTAAGTGACACATTTTACTAACAATATTAAGTCAATATTATTGAGTGTGTTTCCCATATTGATGAATATGCTTGATTCCATATATTGACGGATTAAAATCACTTTTATACGTCCACATGGAAATTTAGACATAATATTGCTGTTGTCTTTGTTCGTCTACATTTCTTCTATACTCGATAGAGCTACAGTTTTGAATCAATCTTAACGAAACTTGGTATGCATGCATATATACTGATTAATTTAATAATAATCGGACGAACGGTGTGGGAGTCATTGCCCTGGACAGGTCAAATTTGGCAGGATAGAGGCTACCGTTTTTATCCGATCTTGATGAAACCTGGTATGCATGCGATTTCGGCCAAGTTGGAAAAGGTTTGGCATTTACCTAAAACATGACTGGGCCACTTTGTTATCATTTCTGACAGCTGGAAGTGGATGGAAGCTATCTTTAGTTTTATTGAAGATTCAACAATACTTGGACAATAGAGCGTAAATCTATTGAAACACAATATGTGTAGAGAATCCGTCAATACATTGAGCCAATCTATAATATTGATGGTTTTATTGAACGTGTATGGACCCCTTAAGAGATGTAGACAACTCAATCTAATATATAATACAAAATGCTAGACAAAACTCATTGTTCGTTCACAACTTGCATCTGATAGCGTCCACTGGAGTAAACCAACGCATTCTCTATTGCATATAAATCCAACATACTCGAGAAAATACGTTTTCGGGCATATGGATGGAGCTGAAGACCATTCAGCTAGACTATATGTTTGATAAGGCATTTTGGATTCTGGAATCATAACAATAATAGATAATTACTCCAGTATCTTATAAAAAAGAAAAAGAAAAATGAAAAAAAGAAAAGAAAAAAAAAAGGATAAATTATAAATATAATCTCCCGAATTTTATTTGTTATATTCCCGGAATTCTACATGATTGTATGATATCGAGCGATTTTTTTAAATTTATTACAGAACAATGGGGTGACACCGTTAAAAGTTAACAATAACTGGTATAAAGCTTATCTTCAATAACTATTCAGAATTTATGTCGAAATTCAGACCAAATTTAAAAGATATTTTCAATTCAACAAGATCAAACTGCTTAATTAGTACTGTCCCTTTTAAAACCTTTTGAAACAAATTCAGGTTGATCAAGACACTTTAGAAATATTTTCTTGTATAATTCACGTGTTTGATAATGAAACACCCTTCAAACTAAACTTAATTCACTTAAGGTTAAATTATAATTTCGTATATTTGTTGTCTTCTGATATTTGCAGCCTACATCGTACGTACACTGTAGTAAATAAACAAAATAAAAAAGATACGAAATTGTAATCTAAATTCTTAAATCTAAAAATTTTAAAATTTAAAAAAAAAAACAGAACCTAAATGAAAACCTTGTTCATATAATGCCCATTGGTATTATAACAATCTAACGTCTCGCCATTATTATTTTATATAATTTCAGATCAAAACAAAAGAAAAATACCTATCAGTTCCAGACCGCTTAGTCTATTTTATTTACGAAGTATTTGTTCCATCCTAGGCATGTACATTTTGGGAGAATTTAAAGTTTTCCTTTCCCAAAATTTAGGTAATCTGATCTGCGAAATGCCCAAACCCCAGAACAATAGTTCACGAAACTTTTATCCTTGGCACGCCGAAGTGTCAGTGTGACTTTACCTTGATAAAAAGTGTACAGCAGTAAAACTCATCAGTAAGTCGAATGTATTTGAAGGGACACATTGTTTGTAGAAATCCGTACCAGAAGCTGTTACATAGACATTGTCATAATCAAGACAATATGATCGTGGTTCAGGTATCAGTCCTGTAAATACAACATAAGGTTTGATGTAAGTTATGATTCCTTTCAGAGAGATAATAATGCATGCTAAATAGCGTCTTTAATCCTCCGATTACTCCGACAGTCTGAGAGCTTCTTTTGAGACTTGATATTTGCGAATATCTGTAAAAGTCGCCGACATCAAACAACCCAAAGAGAAACAACTATGCGAAAATCACAAGATTTGATGTTGAAACGTCGCTTACTCTTTAATTGATGTGACCATAGAACGTGCCTGTAAGATGTGGCGATAGGTAGTAGATAGGACAGGATAATATTTCGGTCTCCTGTTTAATAAGTGAATACGTATGAATGTTGGAAAGAAAAATCGTCTACTAGAGGTACACTCCTAGTCATTTCTCAATGTCAATGTGATCCAGCCGAAGTGAAAAGGCGTTCTTCAATAGCGTCATTTGGAAAAGAGGGCCAATTTCAAGTTCTAATTGACGATAATAGGAAAATTTTTTTTGATAAATCAATGTCCATCTGCCTATAATAGCAACAAATAGTTTTGATGCGGTTGGAAGGGTTATAAGTGCAATTATCGTCGCATTGTGGAAGCATATATATGTCAATTGTATTGCTAATTATGACGTAATTGAGTTGTTTGGCAATTCATTGGCTTCGGAAACCTTCTTCGGCACTTCAACCTACAATACTGGCATCAAACAGCAAGAATAATGCATTGAATTGTGTTAAGACCTTGTATTATTGTTTTTCCTAAATTAGGCCTATGTATAACCGTGCTGTTATTCAGAGAACTGCCTTAAAGATGATCCCAAAGAAACATCGAAATTAAAAAAGAAATAGCATCATATACTGGGCGTTAGGATAAGGGTTTGTAAAAAGGATCTCGTATCAAGATTCGAAAAATATGGATCGCTTCACGAATTTCTTCTCTGTATCGTTCCAATTTTAGTATATGTATGACGTGACTAAAACAATTGGAGAGTGGTCCGTAAGTCCATTAAGTACCCTAGACTTACCACACATCAAAGCTCCCTGGTATGACCCAGTTACACCCATTATCATTGTTAGCATGATCGTAATTGTGACATATAAACAAACCCGCGTGATAGGAAATGGACAATTGCGCATGCGCACTGAACTCAATAGAAATAGCACAAGGCAAAGTAGTTATTCTGTAAACGTCGCCGACATGCGAAAATCACAAGAGAAAGGAGGGGAGATTTGATGTTGAAACATCGCTTACCCTTTAATGGATGTGACCATAGAACGTGCCTGTAAGATGTGGCGATAGGTAGTAGATAGGACGGGATAATATCTCGGTCTCCTGTTTAATAGGTGAATACGTATGAATGTTAGAAAGAAAAATCGTCTGCTAGAGGTAAACTCCTAGTCATTTCTCAATGTCAATGTGATCCAGCCGAAGTGAAAAGGCGTTCTTCAATAGCGTCATTTGGAAAAGAGGGCCAATTTCAAGTTCTAATTGACGATAAGAGGAAAAAAATTTTTAATAAGTGAATATCCATCTGCCTATAATAGCAACAAATAGTTTTGATGCGGTTGGAAGGGTTATAAGTGCAATTATCGTCGCATTATGGAAGCATATATATGTCAATTGTATTGCTAATTATGACGTAATTGAGTTGTTTAGCAATTCATTGCCTTCGGAAACCTTCTTCGGCACATCAACCTACAATACTGGCATCAAATAG
>NW_008710662.1:1854055-1898558 GCF_000327385.1 Lottia gigantea
CCGTATTGTGACATATAAACAAACCCGCGTGATAGGAAATGGACAATTGCGCATGCGCACTGAACTCAATAGAAATAGCACAAGGCAAAGTAGTTATTCTGTAAACGTCGCCGACATGCGAAAATCACAAGAGAAAGGAGGGGAGATTTGATGTTGAAACATCGCTTACTCTTTAATGGATGTGACCATAGAACGTGCCTGTAAGATGTGGCGATAGGTAGTAGATAGGACAGGATAATATCTCGGTCTCCTGTTTAATAGGTGAGGTGAATACGTATGAATGTTAGAAAGAAAAATCGTCTGCTAGAGGTAAACTCCTAGTCATTTCTCAATGTCAATGTGATCCAGCCGAAGTGAAAAGGCGTTCTTCAATAGCGTCATTTGGAAAAGAGGGCCAATTTCAAGTTCTAATTGACGATAAGAGGAAAAAAATTTTTAATAAGTGAATATCTATCTGCCTATAATAGCAACAAATAGTTTTGATGCGGTTGGAAGGGTTATAAGTGCAATTATCGTCGCATTGTGGAAGCATATATATGTCAATTGTATTGCTAATTATGACGTAATTGAGTTGTTTAGCAATTCATTGCCTTCGGAAACCTTCTTCGGCACATCAACCTACAATACTGGCATCAAATAGCAAGAACAATGCATTGAATTGTTTTAAGCGGCGATTGTTATGACGTTGTATAATTGTTTACCTAAATTAGGCCTATGTATAACCGTGCAGTCATTCAGAGAACTGCCTTAAAGCAGCCCCCAAAGAAACGTCGAAATTAAAAAAGAAATAGCATCATATACTGGGCGTTAGGATAAGAGTTTGTAAAAAGGATCTCGTATCAAGATTCGAAAAATATGGAACGCTTCACGAATTTGCGTGTCATCCTTGCGCAGGGGCCATGCTAATCTTCTCTGTATCGTTCCAATTTTAGTATATGTATTACGTAAGTAATACAATTGGAGAGGGGTTCGTAAGTCCATTAAGTACCCTAGACTTACCACACATCAAAGCTCCCTGGTATGACACAGTTACACCCATTATCATTGTTAGCATGATCGTAATTGTGACATATAAACAAACCCGCGTGATAGGAAATGGACAATTGTGCATGCGCACTGAACTCAATAGAAATAGCACAAGGCAAAGTAGTTATTCTGTAAACGTCGCCGACATGCGAAAATCACAAGAGAAAGGAGGGGAGATTTGATGTTGAAACATCGCTTACCCTTTAATGGATGTGACCATAGAACGTGCCTGTAAGATGTGGCGATAGGTAGTAGATAGGACAGGATAATATCTCGGTCTCCTGTTTAATAGGTGAATACGTATGAATGTTAGAAAGAAAAATCGTCTGCTAGAGGTAAACTCCTAGTCATTTCTCAATGTCAATGTGATCCAGCCGAAGTGAAAAGGCGTTCTTCAATGGCGTCATTTGGAAAAGAGGGCCAATTTCAAGTTCTAATTGACGATAAGAGGAAAAAATTTTTTGATAAGTGAATATCCATCTGTCTATAATAGCAACAAATAGTTTTGATGCGGTTGGAAGGGTTATAAGTGCAATTATCGTCGCATTGTGGAAGCATATATATGTCAATTGTATTGCTAATTATGACGTAATTGAGTTGTTTAGCAATTCATTGCCTTCAGAAACCTTCTTCGGCACTTCAACCTATAATACTGGCATCAAACAGCAAAAACAATGCATTGAATTGTTTTAAGCGGCGATTGTTATGACGTTGTATAATTGTTTACCTAAATTAGGCCTATGTATAACCGTACAGTCATTCAGAGAACTGCCTTAAAGCAGCCCCCAAAGAAACGTCGAAATTAAAAAAGAAATAGCATCATATATCAGGCGTTAGGATAAGGGTTTGTAAAAAGGATCTCGTATCAAGATTCGAAAAATATGGAACGCTTCACGAATTTGCGTGTCATCCTTGCGCAGGTCGCCGGCAGAACTTCTCTGTTATTGGAACAATTTGGGACTATGAAACAGTTTGGAACATTTTGGAACATTTTGAAACAATTTGGACACTTGTTCCAATGTATTCCATTTGTTTCAATCATCCGTTTTTCGTGGCAATACGCTTTACTTTAGTGTTAGTATGGTTCGTGAGTAATACAATTGGAGTGAGGTCCGTAAGTCCATTAAAAAATTAATTAATTAAAAGGACAAGATTTAGTTATTGTTGCGATTCACCATAAGAACTTTTTACTGAAAATATATTTTGCAATTCTCGAATATCAAGTCTCAAAAGGAGCTGTCGGAGGATTAAAGACACGGTAAATAGCATTGGCATTAACATACATGTACAGTATAATATAGTATATTACATATATTTTTAAATATTGCTCAATACATCAAATATTGGACAGTGATATAGAAATAATTATAATTAAACAGAACCTGAAATATAAAAATTAACGAATTCCCTGGGATGCTTTCCCTTAATTGGCCTAACATAATTGGGCAATGCGGTTCAAGGGTCATGATGCTACTATTATAATACGTTTATTCTTACCGTTATGTCTTTGTACAAGGCAGTTTAAATCGTTTGTAGGGATATCTTCGTATATAACATGTATCTCTTGATCTTTACCACATTTCTCTCTTACAATATCTACAGTTTGTTTCAAAATTAAATATTGCTTTCAGATTTTGTCCAGATAGGGTCGTCATGAGTACCCCTTCATTTGAGATGAACGTCTAGTTCGTTCGGATTAGTCTTAACAGTCCATTTAAGTTAAAATATTTATGGGGTTAATGTCTGTTTTATAAATAAATAAAAATGAGAAAGTATAATCGTAATATAATAGAGATCTTGATACACGTCATAACATCTTACCAATTATATTTCGTATCAGACCAATAGTTGTAGAGCCGTCTGCGGCACCATAATCACCGATAGTATACGCTTTGTTTTTCACTCTTGACGGTGAAAGAGAAGAATCTAAAATAGAATGGAATCTGATAAAGCATCGTTTTCCCATTTATTATAACAGATTTCTTTATTTTGTTGTATAAAGTCAGTATGGAACAATTTCTCTTATAACGATATTCGACAACAACCGTTATTGTTTTAATGAAATTGTTATGTTAAGCATTAAAATAATCAATGTGAGGAATTGTATAAATTGTGACACATTTTTCTTTTTTGTGGCTGAACTGTATGGCGAATGTAGTAAAAATTTAGTTCCATATTTTGGACTTTACCTACCCACTGTTTTTAATATTTCATTTTGAGAAACATCAACTATTTTTTTATTCCTTCTCATTACGTTACCATAATTATCTGCGCCTGTTTTCATGGCTCCGTGAGACGTCCATCTTAACCCAACCGGGATAGTTTTTAATGGATTATTTAATTTAATAAACCTGTAATGTGTAAACAAAATTATAGCCCTAAAATACCGGAAAACTGACATTGCACCAAACCAGAAAACTGACGTGGCCTCCCAAAATGTCACCCCAGTTTTGTGCCATGATTGATAAATTAAATATGTCGGAATTATTGATTTTTAATGAGCTTTTATACCATATATAGAGTCCATTTTAAAAATAATATTTTCTCTATGAATATTTTCTTTCGGATTTTGTGAGATGTTGAGAGATTTACATGCGGAAGGACAATTCTAAAAATAGTCGTTTTGTGTGCAGTGACAGTCACGCGGTTGTTGATAAATGTAGTGGACTATATTTTTTGCTGCCAATCCACACGATATTAGTTTTAGAGCTATTGATTTTTTAGCCCGACAATTTTGCAAAAAAGTCAAGACAATTTAAACCGAAAAGAGAGACTCTTTAGAACCAGCTAAGAAAAGCGTGGTGCATTATGCAATTGTGAAATCGCGTGTTCTTTATCACGGATTATAATTATAATTATATCTATTTTATTCTTCATCGAGATTTCAAAAAATACTACAACGACATTAGAGATATATGGAGAAATAGGGTCTCCCTGGCGACATCGTCTTAAGAACTCAAAGGGCTCTGATAGAATACCGTTTTGAACGACAAATGCTCGTATATCTTTATTTAGGATACAATACAAGTTTAATTGTTTGACCGAAATTGAAAAAGTCCATTATATTACCACGTTAATAAATCAAAATCTTATTCAAAACCAATCAGTAGCAATAGTACATAAACATACCGCTTATAATATAAAACTCTGTATTAAACATATTATATTTGTGCTACAGAGAGTGCTGTTTTAGGGTCGTAGCTACATATTGGCAAATGGCCCTCATTGCAAATTTGACAAATCATTTGGGCCAGAAATTCTGTTGGTCTAAGGCCTCTCACAGAAGGACAAAGAATATTTTAAATGGTACGTCAGTAGAATAATAAAAATGAATAAATAAATTGTTATTCACCTTGACATTTGAATAATGTTTCTTTTATAATATAGAGATATACTTCCTTTCAAACAGTGTCTTGAAGTCGGTCGATGATTTGTCGTCTGTGGCCTACTTGTCTGTGGTCAAGTTTTTATGTATAAGTTATCTCTAGGGCACTGAGTGAACAACCTATATCTATATGGATCGAGTCCACTTAAACCTTTTTATGCATTTGATTGTATGCAAATAAGAATGGAGCCATCCTCTTACCCTTTTGGCTTTTTGCATGCTTATCTTTGATCAAATTTTGGTCTTGGTATGGAATTTAATGCCTGAAATTGCATTTTCTTTCAGATTATGTAAGATGATAAGAGATTAACATGTGGAAGGATAATTAAAAAAATAGTCGTTTTGTGTGCTGTGACGGTCAAGCGGATGTTGATTAAATGTAGTGGTCTACTTTCAGTTTGACTAGCTCAAGGTTTTCATAGTCATGATATTGGATTTTAGTCCAAAAACTAAGTATTGGCAACGCTTTCATGTGACTTATCGGAAAATTTCAAGTTTTCTGTAAAAAGTTATAGAAGGTTGAATTTCGTGGTTTAACATGGAAACAGATGGCAAATGAATTACAGGTCTGAGTCGGAGTTGTTACTAAAAATTTGTTACTCTGAAGATCGCATAGCCTGAAACTCCGAGTAACAACATGTTTTTTATGTTCTGTTTTAATATTTATATGTCTTTTCTATTTCATTCTAATTGAATTACAATTACGTTTCGTTATTATTTATGGTCGGTCCACATTGTAATATTGTACTGTTGACATTCATTTCAACCAATCACAGCACGCCATGCACAATCTGTGTCTAAATATCGAATTGTTGGATAGTCAAACCCAAAGTACAGCGACATGGCCGATAAGATTATGAAACTATTCTTGAACTCATTCAAACATTGAGTAGGTCAACCAATGTCGTCTATAAATTTAAAGACGTCATTGAGGCTAACCATAGAGTTATATATAGCAAGACTTGTCATAAGTGGTTGTCTGAATCCTAAATCACCGTTTCCGTTTCGTGATACACATGCGCATTACACAAGCGGAAGATTTGAAGAAAAACAGAAACTGGTTCTTGACATTCAGGTTATGATGAGAAATTATTCAATTACTAGCCAATCGTCTTCAAATCTTTACATGATATGATAAACAATGAAGGTTATTTTTAGGGAATTTAATCACATCATGTCTGAAGAAAGAGCATTTCATATCTCATCATCTTTCTTTTGCCTCCCGACTGCCACGGACACGAATGACTGATAGTCCGAAACATCTGCAATGCAACATTTGCCATGTCCAGTATATGGACTAGATTCTATAAAACCCCCTGATGACATGGCCAGCAAGAGATTATTTTCATTAAAAAAAACTGTGATGGAAGCACAGACGTAACATTACAAAGGCTTAATGATGTACCAGTATGGTACTATACACTATAGAGAGATATTGATGTGATGCTGATGGTATGACTGAACTAAAAGAATATAGTTCAGGGTTTTGTGGATTTGAGGTGAATAAATGGACAAAATCCCCTGAGAAACATCATCACAGTTCTGAATTCGAAAAACATTTTTATATTGAGGTCCATGGGGTAAGCTTAAGCTTATAGGAATTAAGCGGGTTTTTAGAAATGATCCATTTACTTTATTTTCCGCAGTTTTATGGAAAAGAAAATATTAGAAAAATCGAACTGAGTGGCTGAGGCCACAATTTTCTCATTAAAAATGAAATTTATATTATTTCAGGTAAGTGAAAATGGAGAGAGAATTATGGGCAAAAAATACACTAGAACGTTCAGCAACACTAGGTCATGATGTTTATTATAGAGCTAGGAGCCAACGTGTTGACTGGCCAGAACCAGTAACAAAACAAAAGAAAACGGTAATTTCTGTCTTTGTACTCTAGTCCGAAACATCATTCCAGTCTCTGATGGATATTTTGACAGTTATCAACTGGCATAGAGTCAGAAGAAAAAGACCTTGTAAAATGGGGATATTCCACACCTCCAGAGATACGTTTCTCTAACATAATATTGAATTATCTTTGAGATGATTATAGTTTAGTGTTGGGCATCACATGACTTGAACTTTGGGCTGTGCATGCAGTTTTAAATGGCCGATACTAGGGAGAAAATGATGGTATGATTGAAAAACAAAAATATTCATCTTTCCAAATATACCTGGGTATCTAAATAGGCTTAAACCCCTGCACCTGCTGATTGCCCCCATTTAACAGGGCATTTGAAAATCTTGTAAGATATTATAATAATATTTGAATTCTGAATACTGATAAAATAAGTTTTAAGTTATTGAAGTTGAAATGAATTTATGTGTGAGCTGACAAGATCAGTGTTCTACAAAAGTATTGTTTTAATCATACAAATTGTTTAGTAGAAATTTAAACCATTTTGACATTTATGAAAGCATTAGCAATAATGAGAACCTATGGCTGTGGGATTGAGCATGCATGTTCTTTAATACACTTAATGTTAACATATATCAAAACTGTTTTTTCTAGAAGAGTGCTGTTCGCTACTCAACAATAGATGATGCCTTTTCTTCAATTGAAAATATGTTATCCACAGCAACTCATTCTTGCCAGGTAGGCGATGCTATTGGTGTTGACTAAATATATTGAATGAAGGATGTTAAAATAGTGTGTACCCTGAGATAATAATGGAATATGTATGAAGGTGCTTCATTAGTTACCCCTGCAGTTAACAAATGGGGGCTTGCCAAACTTTGAGTAAGGAAGTTCTATCCAGACATATGTGTTTTCAACTCCTTTTCCTCTCTTGTCAGTTATGCTAGTTGAAAAGTAGAAAAAGTAGAAAATTCATTGAAATTTGACATAAATTTCAAGAATGTTCAGATATAAAACAGCTGTAAACCTTTGTCACCGATGTGTCAAACTATTCTGCATTGATGATCTGCCTAGCCCAGTCAGGTACAGAAAGCTGGGATGTAAAGCTCCTTGTAGAGACAAGCCATTTAAAATTCAAGTTAGTTTTGTGGCTGAAAAATACTTTTAGTAAGGAAGAAAGTTAAGAATGCTCAAGATGACTAGTATTTTCAATAATGAAAGGTGTTTCAATTAAAATGACTAAATCTTTTGCAGAAATACTATAATGGTTGTTTAAGTTTGTCAACAGAAGATCTAAGACACTGTAGCAGATATCATAATCCAAGAACTTTACAGAAAATAAGAAAAGTAAAGAATTAAATATTGTTTTTGGCTTTGTATGTATTATGTGTGGATTGCACATTTTGTTAGGTGTTGCTTTGTAAACAAAGGGAGATAGTTTTTATAGGTTTTTGTCCCAAATTTCAAAATATGTGTCGATTCTATTTATCAGAAACTTTTATTAGGGAGAACCCTCTCAGACGCTCCAAAGTGGGGTTGCATCTATGCACTTTCACCAAGCTGCCTTTTGAATCTCAACCTCAATGTTTGTCCCCCTATTTAGTCGGGCTGCCCCCTGTTTGTACCCATCCTATTCATATAATACTTGACACCAATTTTAAAGTAGAAAGGTTTCAATTTAGAATTCAAATATCAATATTTTTCAGAACAGCAGTAATACAACTGAAGATGTTCATATGATGTTACCTCCAGGATCTTATTCTGTATCAGCTAGATCTAATATTGATGGCAGTCAACAATCTCATATAGTGCATGTACGTGAAGGACAAACTGTGGATCTTAACTTTGTTTTATAGACTGTTATTTACCAGTTTCTCTTTTTTCAGGTTTCTTTATGTTTTAGCTTATAAGTTGTAAACTTCTTTTAACTAATATGTGGGTCTTATAGAAAGGAAAACTCTATGATAGAAAATGAACAATACAAAATATATTAAGATACATTGAAAAACTTGTGACAGATACATTAATAAGTAAAATAGCATTGAAAGATGTATAAGTAAAAATATGTTGAACACCATAGCAATCATCAGTTGCCTATGGTTGCAAATAAATATAGTGGTCATGAAATACAAACACAAATTAGATGTATTAGAGTTACATTCGAAACTCATGACCACCATTTTTTATTCTGGTGAACCCTAGGGTGTGAGAGCACCTTAAATAAGAAAGAAATTTCTATTTCTAGTCTGAGGTATGTTGCTTTGTTTTATTTGTTTTTATTGTGGAATGCTTTGTCTTATTTTTACTATTGTGCAATAAACTGAACCTATATTGTTGTTGCATTTGTATTCTTTAGTTAATGTCTAATTGCCTAATGGAATCTTCACGAAGACCAATTAGTTGTGGTACTTTATTTAACTTATGGTTTGTTTTGTTAAATAAGGCATCATCATTCAAGTTCCCAGAGCCATCATTACTTGAGTATGAGAGACTTCAAAACTCACAATTATTGAGCATATTATCACTTAAGCTGAGTAAGGCATCATGCTCAAGTTTTGTGGAACAGTCATCAATGAAGATTAGTGATACCATCATCAGCTGAAGCATCTCCCTCATTGGACCAATCACAGAGACATTTTGCTGAAGTTTAGAGGGATATGACGCTTCAAGTGAGTGGGACATCTAGATTCAGTTTTGTCATGTCATCACATTAGTTGAGCCATTGTTGCACTAGCTGAGTGGGATATTGTCACTAAAGACAATGGGATACGATCACTCAAGCTTAGCAGGACATCTCGCTCAAATTCAGTTGGGCAAAACATGACATTCATTGCTCAAGCTGAAAGGGGCATCTTCACATCAGCGACCCCCAACCTGCATCACTGACCGGGGAAATTGTGTTTTAAATCTGAAGGACCTATGCTTGGTTACTAGGTGGCCATTACCTATGATTAGCAAGCATTTGTGCAACTTTCCTAGTCAACAAATGACCAAGATAAAAAAAGTGAACATATGGTTCAAAATTTAATGTGAAACATTTTGCATCCATGTTAAATACATCAACATTTTAATTTAATACATGTAATATTAAAAATATAAAACTAGCACATATCAGAACTTAAACTGCAATGACTGAAATAAAAAGTCATATATGAAATAATGACATAAAACATTTCATCAATCTGTATAATAGATTCTTTTAATTTATAGAAATACTGGATTTCAAAACATAAGATGAATTCATTAACAGAAAAGGGAGAACAATTATGTGCCAGGCCTTTAGTTTCTGTGAAATAAATATCAAAAAATGAAATGAATAGCACTTTATAGAAAATGATAAGGAAATTTAAAATACATATACATTTTTATACCTATGGAATTCATGTAACCTGCGTTCCTTAAAGCAGAACATTTCAAAACGCATAGTGTTGTGTTAACTACTGAGCAAGGCTTGTAATATCAGTATTTGACTAAAGGGAAAACAAAACATTTTGTGACAACAGTTCCAGAAAAACTGACAGCAGGAGCATGAGAAAGATAGCAAAATGTATTGAAGAAATAGGCCCCTTAATGAAACATGAAATGCTGCTTGCATATATTAATCATGTAAGAAAAACACAAGTTGCATACCATAAACACACTTGCTTAGCAGATCATAGGTACCGGTATGACTACTGTCACTATATGAAATGGCAGATAGAACACAGTAATAAAAGGCTTAAAGTACTGCTTTCTAAAGCAGCTATAGCTGCTATGAGAAAAAGCTTACCAAGAAGATTTGAATATGAATTAGAAACAGTTACCAAACAACAACAATATATTGTTATGGTACCTTATAGGCAAATAAAAAAATCTCTTGAGAAATTGTGACGTGATATCTGGTCATAACTGAAAAGGTACCGGGGATATAAGACAATTACCAGTACAGTGAATTTAATACATCTCTGAAACAAATAAACAATAACCTTTGATCTATTTAAGTAGAGTTGCATCTAATTGTTTTAATTTCGGTAAAGCTAAAGTCATCTTTCTTCTATAATGAGGAGAGATCTTCTTATCTTCACCATACCATACAGGGTTTCTCTCCATATAGACTGTTTCTAGATGTGGTAAACCCTGTAGATTATCAATCTCATTCCATGATTCCACCTGATTATCATTAAACCAGAATTCAGCCAGTTCCATCAAATGTGAGATATTTTCAATCTTCTTGATTCTGTTGTTGGATAAATCTAGAGTGTTGATTTGAATGTTTTTATCTAGACCCTCAATCTTTTCAATTCCATTGTGGCTGATATACAATTCTTCTAAATGAATCAAATTATTCAGCCCTTCTAGTTTCAGGATTCTATTACTTTGGATACTAATGCATCTTAAATTCGTCAATTTATCCAAGCCTTTTAACTGTGTTATTTTATTTTTACCAAGAAATAAACTATGAAGCTTTGAGAGGTTATCCAAATTTTCTATCTCTCTAACTTTGTTGGCACCCAGTTCAAGCATCTCCAAATCAACCAATGTTCCAATTCCTTCAATTTTCTCTATTCTGTTGTTCACGAGGTATAACTTTTTCAATTTGGTAAGCCCATCAATGCCTTGAATAGTTTTAATCCTATTGAAAGAAAGGTCTAATGTTTCTAAATTCACCAAACTTTCTAAGTTTTCAATAAGTTCTAATTGATTATCATATAAATCAAGTTCAGTTAGAGTATCCAACGTTGACAGTCCCTCTATCTTCTTAATCAAATTCTGTCGAAAACACAATGTTTCAATATTTGGTAAGTTTTCCAAATTTTCAATTTTCGCTATTCGACTTTGGTTGAAATCCAAGTCGACAGCATTTCTATCCACAACTACAACTTCACAAACTGATTCTGTAGTGGCATGACCCTCGTTATCCTCATTCAAATTTTCTTGATTATTCAAATCATTATTTTCTGCCATTTTGAAAACTTTTTTTTAAGAAAATAAGGCTGGTCACTTTTCAGATTCTAGAAATTTACACAGGTAAACAAACCCACAAATTAGAGAGCTATATTAAAGGGGGGTAATTACATTCATATTCACTAAAACAGACTACTTTTAATTTATCTGTACACAGTCATAGACTGGTAAAGTTGTAATACTCTAGGCTACACACACACACAAGGCCTACTGTAGCCTGTTGATTTTTGGGGGCATGCACTAAGCCCTGGCTACATTGGATTAGTAGCTTGTGATAATGTGTTATTTCTGACTATATTATATTCTTGGTAGCCTACTCTGAGTCAAGTTCGAGCTTAAATAGCATATTTGTAAATTTTCAACCAAAGGGAAATAACTTGTACACGAATTTGTTCGGTAGTGTTCAGGATTTAATTCACAAGAAGTCAATAATATAAGTGACTAAATATCAAAAGTAACTGTTTCATTGAGTAGCCTTAATATTTTTTCTTAAATCATGAAACAAACTTATGATTTTGTTATTGATCTTGCTGTCGACAAGTTAAATAGAAACTTTCAATTGTGAAGATTATGTAATCTTGGCCAACACAATATAAACTTGGAAGTCAATGTTTTCATAGCTTGATGTAAATAATTCTACTGCCAAAAAACATGGATAGGCTTTAGTCATTTAACAGGCTATGTTCGAGAAGTAGTCCTGGTTAAATAAGGTGCTTGGTTTGTTAAAAAAAAAAAATGACCCACACAAAGTATATTGCAAGAGAAATATTTATTTCGAATAAAACATGGGAAAATATATTCAAAAATTTTCATATCATATTCTGCATAAAAATAAGACTTTTATTTGAATAACTATCGTAATATTTGAAATATTTTGTTCTATTATTCTGATGTATTTAAAGGGATACATTCGTATAATTCCTGAATAAAACTCGTTGATACATATTGAGAAAATTAACATTGATATCAGTAAAATTGAAATCGATTTTTATTAAATTGTTGTCAATTCTGCAAGTCATAGATACCGTACTATGAATAGATTTATTGTCCAAAATTATGATTTCTTCTCAAAGGCCTCGAACCCCTGTGATTGGTGTTCTGAAACCTCATGTCCTGTCTTCTAGGTGAAGGGTGACGTCTACCAGAAGGAAATCTTGGCATTGCAACTAAATTGCCTGAACTATTGGTAATACAACGAACTCGTATTTCAATTGTTTTCTGGCAAGTTTCTTCACCAGATAAAAGAGACTGTTCCACTGTAAAACGTCTGGTCTCGGGATCACAGGCTGGTAGAGACATATCAGGAACTGTGTACATGCAATTGGAATCTCTCGCACCGCCTTTCCTAGCAGGCACCAAGCTACCATCAGCACCAGCAAGACAATCGCCTGTATCAGCAACGATGGTTTCTGGACAGTTCTCTGTACCACTAGCCTTGGAGATGATCATATTATATTTATTGTCTGCATCGCACGGACTAACAACAGGTAAACCATAGTTACACTCTACAAATAAGAATAGAAACATTTTGGAAAAAAACAAAACTTGGCTATTCGACAAAAAGAAAGAATATTGATTTCCTAATACATAATGTTTTTTTTCTTAAGACCAGCCTTCATACATTCTCAAGAAATAATTATAAAATGTAATTTGTGTAGATTATTACATTCTTCATAGCAGCAAACAGAATTAGCATTTATGACATGGAAGATTTAGTTCCATCCTTTGCTCTTTTAGGAATAACGCGTTACAATATTGGTATTAAAGGTATGTTTTTTTTTTTATTCATACATCAATTTTTGTTTTGATATTCCTTAAAGATCAGTAAAATACTAATGAAAATGAACATGAATAAGTTTAATAATATAATGCAATAAGAAATCTAATAAGAATAATTTTGTAATACATATATTATACATGTACGTGCGTACACCCATTTTTTAAGTCACGAGCACTTTAATATAATATACTTACTGGGTTTACGCCGTGGACGAAATCGTCTACTTAATACAGTTCCAACCAAACAAATGGCTACAAATACAATTGCCAACTTCATATTCATGCCTGTAATGGAAAAAATATTCATTCTCATTTTGAAAACAAACTTTGTGGAACACAATGCCATATATTGAGATCTTTAAAGTATCTGGTCAACCAATTTCAACAAATTTAAGGTCTAAAGTTCCAAAATTATTTCTCTTTTGCAGGGCATGATATTACATGCTAAGTTATAAAAGCTTGGTACCTGAACATTCTAGAACAAGGACAAAATCGTGTCACAGTAAAAATGACGACTAAATCTATCATATGCTCCATTTTAAGACATAAGATGATACTATTTTAATCTCAATCCTCTAATACTCGTTTTAAAATAAAAATATGCAAGCTTTATCAGTAAGTTTTATTGTAACTTATCAGTTCATTTTTGGCAACTAGTAAAATATTCCATATTCAATATTGTCATTTATTTTCAATTCAGGATTTAACGTAAACAGGAAAAAGTTGAACAAAGATTAAATATATTGTAATTTTTCAAAGGAGACTTACCTTTCAGAAGTTCGGATTACAGTGTACATTGGTAGTTTTAGGACTGAGCTTTATACGACACAATATCATAAAGCGTTGACGATAATCATCAATTTTGGTAATTGACCAAGGCTATCATGATAGATAAGAATACCACCACAGTAACCGCTAATCAGACGGCGGATAGTCATCTAAATCCTTGCAACTGCGATTCGTGGTTCATTGCTCAATGACGTGTGTAATTAGCTGCTTTGAGATAAAACTAAAATAAATCTTGAGGCTAATTTGGCAGAAATTAAATGCGTTAAAGAAAGATGGTGACAAGACAATCAACAAACACCTTTCGATGACATAGCCTACCAAGTCTCAACGACTAACGAAGAGAGGTGATCGAAGTGAACAGGAAATTGTAATTTGATTCCCGACTTTTTGACGTTAATCGGAGCTTAAATAACAATAGAAATTCAGAAAAAATGGTTTAATTGGTCAGATAAAAGTAATTTTTCGTCATAAATTACATAAAAGAGATCTCTTGCGCGTTTCATACATCTAGCAGTTGTTGGACAAAGTCTGAGACGCTGCAAAATTCATTGAGCTTAGACCAAAAAACTGCACCTCGATCACATTGTCATTGACATTCAAAGCCTCTTTCTCCAACAGCAGCGTTCGTCTTCAATCAAATCGAGAAGTTTTATTAGAAACGAAGAGTTCTTATTCAGACCTTTAAAAGCCAATCAAAAACTTAGGCAGAATCAAATTAGAAATAATGTCAAATGACCCAGAGTAACCCATTTATTCCGTGTAATGAAACATTAACTAAGTTATGTTTCTACACCAAAACCCAAAAACAATACCAGTAATCATCTTGCTTCTATGCCAGTACACTGGTTTACACTTAATTCATGAAACATGTTTCTTTTTACAAGTATATTATGGCATGTAGACAATCAAATAAGAGGCACGAGTCGATTATAACGAGTGTATTTAGTTTCTTCCTGTTCTAATTAAGAACTATACTAATTAAAACTAGGCCTATTATTACATATAACAAAACCCATAGACCTCCGTCTTTTTCATTGGTTGCATCTCACACAGAGTCATATTAAACTTTGGAATGGGATTGTTTTTTTCATGGAATATTTCAAGAATTAGGCAATAATCTAGGGATGAATATGTTATATATAAAGCATCGGAGAATGTTTAAGCGCAGTGTATAAGATAACTGAGGGGTTGTTCATGTTAAATGCAATTTATATTTTCAAATTTGAGTCGCAGTCCTTGATAAGGTTAGTCTTAAAATTAATTTTCAATTTCGATAAAATGCAGAATTAAATGTAACGCCGTATCACTCATTGTTGTCATAAAGTTATGATGTTTTAACGTCCGTAGTTAGGCTACATCGTTAATATTTTCCAAATCATTTCATCTGATGAAGTCGTCCCCACAACATGGAAAGCTCGTAAAATAATATACTTAAGTCACTCTTAAAAGGTGTCTTCTAACTTTTCGTTATTACCAAACAAAATGCCTTTAACAAATACACATTATTAGTTAGATGTTCTAATAATAAGAATGTTGAGTTGCTCAGCATAGTCACAGAGTGGCATCAGGTGTTCTGGAAGAGCAAGCATACTATTCCCTTTAGATTGTCTGCAGATCTGAAATCAATAGGTTCTCCGAGAAGCTGCATGTGCTGTAATATTTGATTAACTATAAAGTTTTATGCCCTACCACTGATGTGATTAAGTGATGACAGATAACTACTTTCAGTGTGCAGTGAGGGATATTATGAAAACGATATTGGACTATTCATTTTTTTTAGATATTATCCAATTGGGCATTAAAGCTTAGCCGTATAGGGCTCACATTCGTCTCGCTGAATACCAAGCGTTTTATGGCTTCCCTGAAGGCCCTTAGATATTATAAGCAGCTTTTAGACGCTTTTTAGAAACCTCTTTACAATCTCTTTAATATTTATATCCTCGACCATATTGAATAATAAGAAGATCGGCTCGTGATAAGAGGGTAAGATGACAAATAAGATGATAATCGGTAAATCACAAAATTAAATACCGTCCTTATTACACTCAATCATTGACGTCACAAAGCATCGGTTTCAAGTTATACAACTAGGAATATAATGGCTTCTGAAAATTGAACGAGGCTTTCACAACACACCATTAATTGCATACTGAATTTAATTTGTCTTGACTTTTGGCATTATAGTTGATGTAACCTTTCATAAACACTATTAGTAACCCTTGCATCAGATATAAATTACATACATTATATCATTATCTCAATTCTTCTTACGGAATGCTTGGGATTTTCAAAGCGGTTCCTTTCTGTCAGTGATGCACGTTGTAAGGGACAACATCTTCTAGTTGTTCGAATTGGCTGTACATGTTAATTGCTAAAAACCCACCTAAAGAAGAATATCTAAAGAGTAGGCTAATGCTGCGTCCTGGCAAATGTTCCCTCATTGCACATTGCATGGCATTGCACGTCCTCATTATCCATAACATGGACAGCTAGTTCCGTTTGACCAATCGTACCGTCTCAGGCTACAGGATCTAGAGACCCTGCTTTATATAGAAGGGACATAGAAAGTGAAATTCCTAGTTAGGGGTATTTTTGAATTATGCGCTTTTCGTACATTTCTAGTACTTTTAAAGCCTATATGTACATTATATTCAAAACACAACTCATGAAGTAAAAAAGATAATAGACAAAGGGGATATTTCTGGAAATCAAAACGCTGTTTGTCTCTCACAATCACTACTAAATATTAGTCTCGTCCAAATTTGCATTAGAGATTTACCGATTTACCGAAAAATGAAATTTGTCATAAATGAGCCATCGTAGTATACGGAAGACAGAAGAAATTTATTTCGAGCAATTCTTAATTTAAACTGGAATTCTATAAAAATGTGAAATTTCGGAGTATGGTAATTGGCTATACTGTTAATTCCTGATCAAGTATAGTATACATGCACCATACATGTTCTTCTTTTATAAACAAAGCATATTACATATTATAAACAAACTTGAATTGATTTAAAACTATAAGAATAATATTTATTTCTGTTTTATTGTGTATAGAAATCGAGTCAAATAAGATCATTGCTTTTTGAGTAACAATAATGTAGCCTACTTAAAGGTGCCCTCACGCCATAGCGATCACCAGTTGCATAATTATATTTGCGATTAAGAATAGTGGTCATACATTTCGAACGCAACTCTAATAAAACTTTTAATTATTCGCAACCATACGCAACCATAATCGCTCTCGTGTAAGGGCACCTTTATGTAATAAACTTCATCTTTGAGTCTTTGTGAATTTTATTGCATAACCTTATTCAAGTTTACAATATATTCATAGTATATAGAAGGTGACAGGGATTGAATAACATTGTGAAGCTTTATACAATATGTATAATGTGTTATGAAATGAATTATCTAGAAAAAAAGATTTACTTCCTACTGTTCTGATCTTAACTGAGCTAATGATATTGGACAATACTATGTACAATGGAACGGATGGCTATTGACAGAGTCACTATATTTTGATTTCCATCAATCACAAAAATACTTAAAGGCATTGTTAAGAAGTTTTATTATTTGCACTACTCCAATTTTCAATTAGACCTCTGTGGTTTCTGCAATTCCACTAAAACTAAGTGTTTTATGACGTCACTAGAACTTCTTAACAAGTCCTTAAACAGCCTGTAGCACATGGTCGAGCAAGCGTCTGATTGGCTCACTCAAAGCACCAATGATTCACAGAGGTTTGTAGTTTAGTTTTAATGATATTTTTTTGGGGACTGGAAGTTGATTCCGGTTTACTCTCTATCAAGGAATATAAGGTAGGAGGATGCATGAGAACTTCCGTCCCATTAATTGTAAGTAAATTACCACAGAGAAAAAGATATAATTCGCAGAACCGGATGAGAATTTATCTAATATGACGCATGTAATGTAGCGTAATTTTGAACAAAATTGTTTTAAAAGGTTATTGGTTTTGGAATTTTCCTGTTGGATTAGATCCAATTTTGTTTTTCATCCCATCCTAAATTTATGACGATGTAGAAAGGAAAGTTGAATTTGTAGCACAATATACGAAATGACTTGACCATCGTAAATAATGTCCTACATGGTCTATATTTTTTCTAGTCGAAAAGTTGGCCGATAAACACTATTTTGTATGAATATTTCCTATACCCTTAAACACATTTCCCTGAGCGCCTTTGCCCCTCTACGATACTGCCAAATACTAAAATTGTAAATGTGTTTACTCTCATGGTTTTGCAGTCCACTTAATCTGACGGTTATTGAATAAGGTGTACTTCTAATGCGATCTTTCTAGAAATACGATTGAATAATAACATTAGGAACTATAATAAATTATTCATGTAGACATAATATCTATAATTTTCAAGATTTTTTGTGATCAAAGAACCTCATTAGCATAGTGTACTTAATTATCATTAATTATAATCATGTGATATTGTTAATTTTTTAATAATAATTACGACGTAATGTTTTACTTTGATTTTGCTACAAAATACTTGTACATGTTTAAGGGCGTTCGGAATTGTCAGGGGTCTTTGATTTATGTAAATAGTCTTCAGATCAGAAGTACTAGAAATGTACAGACATCGCAAAAAATACGTCAAACTAGGATTTCACTTTTATTTTTCTATATATGTACGCGGATAATTCTGGACACACGTGGATTTGGGGTTTGGTCAATTTGTTTAGCTCTTGTCCAATGTGACCTGTTCATTGTAAGGGTATTGTAACATTTGGGAACCATTGTAACGCAGTTTGAATTTAAAACGGGTTTTTCATACTTTTAAACTTTACCGTAGAGCTACTCGAAATGGGATGAGAAAATAATGGTGAAATTTCTGCTAGCTATATCCTTTCTCTAGTGCAGACGAATGTGATGCCAGAATTTCATGCACAGAAATACCGGTATTAAAAGTGCAAAATGAGGACTATAATAGCTCTTTAATATAATAAAGATGAGTCAGATAGGTCAACTTACACAGATGTTAGAAACTAGTTCACGGGCCTACAGGCAATATGTGATTTATGTTACATATGTTTCCTATGAATATTTTGAATACTTTTAAGAAAACCATGCACAAACAAAACTACTAAAACTGGCCCTGTAGCTGAAATATTGATGTTGTAGACCATATAATATATCAAGATAGACCACAGACACTATAAACGTCTGACCTTTATGAAAATATATGATATAACTTAATAGGAGTTAATGAGATAAACCAAATGGTCTCCAACGATGTAGTTATAAACTATGGTATATATTCTGTCCTCACCAAAGGGTATGGCTTAACAGATAGATAACAAGATCGGAACTTCTTAAATTCAGAACTTTATTCAAAGTCGACGATCATTATTGTAAAAAGCTGTAAAATACAAAATAACACAAAAGTTACACTAAGGAAATGTTAGTTTGAAAGTTCGATTAAATGACATATGAAGTCTCAAACTCAAAGTTCGCAAAAACTATTATTCCGATCGTAGCGAAACTCTCATGGAGGTAATAGTAAGCACTTCGAAGTTCCTTTGATCAATTACCAACAGATTTCTCACACGGTGGTTGCCGAAGGACTGGCTATGTTCGATAAATTCAACTAGTTGAGAAAACTTGATGTTTTGCAATGTCTTTCCGGTTCTACCGAGTTCGTTGTACCTCCCGAATCAGAAGAGTTCTTTACTCCATTAACTTGATCGCGTATTAAAGGAATACGGCACAGTATGCTTGCATTTGAAACGAGAAGTAGTCCTTCTTCACAATTAAAAAAATAGCATCATTTCACTGATGTTGATACAAGTCATGAAATACAGACACACAATTGTTACCTTCAACTTGTGCCTATAATTGCTGGTCCAGCTTATTTGGAATGCAAAAAAATCTTGTATTTTGTATTTCCCTTTCGCTTCGTTAACGGCCTTGGTTGGTGGTGGAAAAATATTGTACGAATTAGATTGTATAGAAATAAGTCTCCTACCTATTCTAAAAATAATAACCACTTTTTAAAAAAATCAGTTATATCAAGTAGCTAATATATTCTAATAAGTAAATAGCATATTTTAGCAATAATTTGAGGTATAATGCACAACGTTATAAAAAATGAAATTTAACATTATTATTACGCATCCGTCTCTTGTGCTCTGATCAAAAGCTACCAATTTTATTTAGCACTGTTTGCGACAATCGGTATTTCACAAAATGAGCAGGAGCAATCGTGTAGTAACCGGCTAGTTCAATAGCCGTCTGTTGGGCGATAATGTACCGCTGTTGGCACACTTAGGAACAGCAAAAATTCAGATTCCACGACCAAATTACAATAGCATGATTCATTCAATTGACTGTGTGATTTAATCTTATCATTTGTCTACATTATACATTACCATGTTTTATGTTTTCCAGACACCGATTAAACTACAGAACGTGTGTTTCACATCAATTTCTATCTACTATTACACTGTTACACAACTGGTACCTTGAACTTTACTGGAACCTCTTATAATCTTGAACGAGTATTTAACAGCGGGTTATAATTCAACATCTTAACCAAAACGTAGCAGGTGGAATTCAGTATCATTTCTGGATAGAATGATATCTTTACTAAAGGATTCAGTGTTGGGCATATGTCAGTACTTCTAAAACGTAGAAAATGTGAACATTTTCGACATAAAAGAATTAAGGACATTGCGTCAAGCCTTTCTTTAATTGACCACTTTAAGGAAACGAGGAAGAGAAATTTTCTCACCAGTATTCATTCAAGAATTGGAACTTTGACATAGCTTACATACTTGAGGTTATTTAAAGACGTTCTCAACTCTAGACTGGGAAGAACTGTATTGTATGTGTTGTGGTTAAGAACACACGCTTCAAGTCGACGTATGGCTGAGAATCGAAAGCGGATATAATTGTGGAATTACACGAAATGTACATCTATGAAAGAAAGTACTTAATGTGAAATGCATCAGTTGAATACGAAGTAGAGATGTTAAAACATACCGTGAATTTACGGTGGAGTAATATCTAGTCATTAGATAACAATAGCATATTATACTACTGGTACTGACATTATTGTGTTGTGTCATATTATTTCACTCTAATTTATGGTATATTATGTCTCCTGAATAATCAATAATCCAGCAAATGACACCAGGTTTTAGTGTGATTTGATAATCTGCATTATATGTACTTTAGCTTGTGAACTGTGAATCTTGATCATATCATACATGAACTGATAGTGATTTAACAAAACAAACAATTTATTTAGATGGTTATTTGTAAATCCGCTTATTAGCCTATCGCGATATAGTGTTGTTTTAACCTAAACATTCATTTTTAGAGTGATTTATTTTACTATTTTACTGCAACCCTCACTTCTTAAAGAGATTTAGGAGCTCAAACTTCCAACTAAAACATTTATTTCACAGTGAATTGTGAATCAAAACTTTCATTTCATATTGTGATTTGTGAACCAAACCTTTATTTCAAAAAGTGATTTGTGAACCAAACCTTTATTTCAAAAAGTGATTTCTGAACCAAACCTGCATTTCAAATAGTGATTTCTAAACTAAACTTTCATCAATTCATTTAGTGATTTGTGAAAAAAGTACAAAATGTTGGAATATTTGTTAAGTTTTATGAATACCCAAACAACAACAGTGATAATTTTCATGGGAGTTCTTCTCATAGTGAGACATTTTTCCAAAAAACCTCCGAACATTCCACCGGGACCGACGTATATCCCTCTTGTTGGATGTGTACAGATTTTCCTCAACTCCCTAAAGAAAGGTGACAGTAGAATAGTTTATAGGAGATTCAGAGAGAAATATGGTGATGTTTTTAGTTTTTACCTGGGCAGTAGATTAATAGTGGTTATTAATGGTTTAAATAATTTAAAAGAAGCCTTCGTGAAAAAAGGCGATGTATTTTCAGACAGACCACATATGTTTACTATAGATAAAGTCGGACAAGGGCGAGGTGAGATAATGTTTAATGTTTCTCTTTATCATTTTAAAAAGTTTTAGATGATATAATAAATGACGAAGTGTTAGCAGTTAATCCAAAGACTCTTATATCATCGACATTTATATCTTCGCATTTGAAGGAAGCGGTATCTTGACGGTTGTATAGTGCAATTGGCTCGTATAGCTTACTCTTTCGAGTATATTTGGTCTGTACTTCAATTCTATCTTCATCCAGGATGGTAATAGTACCAGTCAGGTCTACCTAATTGATTTTGTCAGTTTCTGTTTGATTTGGAAAACTTTTGAAAGAGAAAAAAATTGACAGTATTCTCCACGTACAAGGTATAGCTAGAATAACCCGTTTCAAAACTTTCTCAAACAGACATTTACTATTAATCAGTGTTATTTTAAATGTCATACTTGTAGATCTCGATAGATTGCTTTCAATTTCATATATTCACCAGTTATCATCAGTGTATACGTCTACCTCTGTTCATCAGTTATCATCAGTGTATACGTCTACCTCTATTCATCAGTTGTCATCAGAGTTCACGTCTACCCCTATTCATCAGTTATCATCAGAGTACACGTTTACAGCTATTCATCAGTTATCATCAGAGTACATGACTACCTCTATTTATCAGTTATCATCAGAGTACACATCTACAACTATTCACCAGTTATCATCAGTGTATACGTCTACCTCTATTCATCAGTTATCATCAGTGTATACGTCTACCTCTATTCATCAGTTATCACCAGAGTACACGTCTACCTCTATTCATCAGTTATCACCAGAGTACACGTCTACCTCTATTCATCTGTTATCATCAGAGTACATGACTACCTCTATTTATCAATTATCATCAGAGTACACGTCTACAACTATTCATCAGTTATCATCAGAGTACAAGACTACCTCTATTTATCAGTTATCATCAGAGTACACGTCTACAACTATTCATTAGTTATCATCAGAGAACAAGACTACTAATGTTAATTATTTATCATCAGACAATACAACAAATTACACAGCTATGCTTCAAGTTTTTTATTTAAAAATACAACTATTCATCAGCTATAACCAAAATATAGACATGTACCACTTATATTCATCAGTAAACGACAGAGAATATTACTACCATTATTCATCAGCTATCATAAAAACATCAGACTTTGATTGAAATCACAAGTGTTATCTAAAATGTCAGGGTGTTTTGCTTTGTGTAGAAATGGAATAAAGCGAATTCGTTCTTCCACTGAACTAATAAATTGTAAACATCAGAGAGATTGTATTTCTAAACAAATTTAAAACTCTGGCCAGTTTCCCAGCCTTGTTAAGTCTGACAGATCTAAATCTAATCTAAACATTCTGTATTATCAGGAAAAATAAATAGCTAAGGATGACAACCCCCCTCCCCCCTCCCTTGGCTTCGATGAAAGATCTCTCACAGATTGCCCCCACCCATCCGATAGAATCAATCAAATTTTTATAGTAGAACTGTCCGTAATCTCATGACAAAATTATTTTTTTTGCCGTTATTTGCTTCAAAGACTTTTAGTTTTATAATTTAACTTTAGTTATTGTTTAAATAAATTTGGCATTTTTTTCATTTTTAAACGCAGAAATCACATGAAAACATGATGTCTTTACAATGTTTTGAATCAGAAAAACATTAATACGCTATTGGTGAACAATTCATTTCTCTGAAAAAAAACTTTCATTGTATCATCATTGATGATTGTTTCACACTGTGTTTGTAATTTCCACAACTTCATGAAAATATAATTATTTGTGGACAATAGTCCTTGAATCGGACGAATCAAGTTCTAAGATGTTCAGTTTTTCGGGCTTTTTTCCAATAGCCTCAAGGCATCAAAGATATCAAAGTATTTCAGAATGATAGATATGTAGAAGCGTAAAATTCGGTTATGCAGTTAGACGATCATTTTTGCCCTGCCTTAGTAACTGGTTTTTTAGAAGGCCGCGAGTAATTATTTCAAACATAATGCAATAATTATAGCCGTAAAAATAGACAATTGTATGACATTTCCTGGCACCGGTTGTCTTGGACTATAAGTGTATATCCGCTAAAAAATGTACATTTTCAAAGTACTCTTCAACCTCTTAGACACATGAATATGAAAAAAATTGGTTTATCATAAAAGATCGTTTATCATAAAACGGATATAAAACAATGTGGCCGGATATCGTTACTTGATGCAAAAAGACAAGTAGTTGTGACATCATAATTATCGTCTGGTTTAAATCAGATATCATCATGACTTCAGATCTTATTTCATATACAATGTTGTTAGATATATCACATAGGATCTGATATGTCACCATTAGATTATAGGATTAGCACTAATATTTACTGGGAATATTAACCTTTAGGGAAGATCATATTATGAGATGGGACGGGTTAGCTTACTCATGAGCTATCGATTTACAACATACATTGTTGGACTCGGTTTAACATAATACTTTATTACAACAGGGCTAGGAAATAGAAGGAGTTTCTTGACCCAATGAACACGTGCATTCGTTGCAATGGGAACAAACGCGGACATAGTCAATGAAATCATATGAAATGAGTCCACTACAGCCAGCCTATAAACTATTTAACTTCGGTATAGATGCCTCAAATCACGACATATCACGTAAAAAAAAATACAATTGAACAAGAAAATTAACAGATAACTCCTTTGGATCGACTAAAAACATAAAAACTTCGACTGAACAGAATTGATGAAACAGAACAGATTACACAACGTGAAAGAGCAACGACGAACCCCTGTTTTCATATTTCTATATTAATGAATTCATTGAATCATTTTATAACAATGAAAATATCTTGTTATTGATAATTAATTTAATTTTACATGTACTTTTCAGGTATTGTAAATACATCAGGACTAGTTTGGTGGGAACAGAGAAAATTTGCTGTGTCGGCCTTGAGGCAATTGGGATTTGGAAAAACATCATTTGAAGATAAAGTCCACAAAGAAATTGACAGTTTTTTAAATGTTATAGACAATCTGAACGGTCGTGATGTGGACCCCAAGAGGATGATACCGACTGCTATATCAAATATAATCTGTTCTATTGTCTTTGGAGATAGATTTGAATACGATGATCCTCTTTTCAACAAATTCTTAGATATCTTTGACGAAAATTTGAAAATGGTTGGAGGCACATCTTTTCTTAACTTCTACCCTCTTCTTCAATATCTGCCTGGAGATTTATTCAAATTTGATAAAGTGCTGGAAAACGTTGAGTTTGTTCAAGGTTTCGTTCGAGAAAAAGTTGAAGAACATCGGCAGAGTTTTAATGAAGAGAAAGTAAGAGATTTTATAGACGCCTATTTATTAGAATTACGACAGCATATACACGGCAGTGAAACCACATTTAGTTGTAAGTATAATAAAAAATATAACGACCACTGTGTTTTGCTTTCTGAATGAATATACGGGAGGAAAGAGTCTAACTACGCCAGTGCCTCTATCAATTTCACGCTTTGTTTCCTTTTTCATTTTACGCGTTATGCCTTCTGGAAAAGCCATGACTTATCGCTAACAAGGTCGTATTAACAGAAAGTACCTTGTATCTACTATCACCTTAAAACCAGAAGCTTTACATATCAGAATATAACGACATTACAAGATTTGTGTGTTTTAGGCTTATAATAAGGAAGCAAGTTCAAATTTGAATTTTGGCACGCCCAAAGCTGACATGATTCCAACTCTTTCTTTTTCAGATGATCAGTTAGTAAAAGTTATTGGTGATTTGTTTGTTGGTGGTACAGAAACGACATCAACCACATTAAGATGGGCTCTAATATACCTAGTGCGTCATCCAGAAGTACAGGAACGCATGTTCAAGGAAATCTACCGTCATCTTGGAACTACGAAAAGACCACACATGGCATTCAAACAAAAGCTAGTTTATTGTAAATGTGTTACATTAGAAATTCAGAGAATGGCTGACATTGCACCATTCTCAGTTCCCCACGCCACTTCAGAATCTGTAGGTTTCAAAAATTACTTCATACCAAAAGGTACAATCGTTATACCAAATATTCATTCCGTTTTGAAAGATCCGGAAGCATGGAAAAATCCGGAAGAATTTAAACCAGAAAGATTTTTGAATTCAGAAGGAAAAATTGTTAAACCAGACCAGTTTATTCCTTTCTTTTTAGGTAGGTATTATCAAATCTGTTGTCTAGTCTATGTCTTCCTGTGTGCAATCTGTAACACATTTGAATGGTCATTTTTTCATCCCTGGAACCTATTTGTCAAAGCAAGTGGATAATAAAAGAAAAACAAATAAAAAAACACGAATTTTTCAAGAGAATTGAAAATTAAACAGTCATTCTTTAATATGTTGTCGAAGGTTATTCCTCTTGTACAGCTGAGGTGATACATGGTAGTGGTACTTTCCCAGACCAAAGTAAAACAAATATCACAGGATAGGGGTTAAACATTGTTGTTCCCACTCATAGAACTGTCATAGAAAAGTATATTTTTGAGTAACCACCATAAATGTTATTTTTCAGGTAAAAGAGTGTGTATGGGAGAAAGTCTGGCTAAAATGGAGTTACATTTATTTTTAACTTCTATAGTACAAAGATATAAAATTCTACCGCCAGAAAGCGGCGAATTACCTTCTTTAAAATCCAATCCAGGACTTACCTTTACACCACAGAATTATTTTATCAGGTTTGTGCGGCGCCAGTGAGAATATGTTATGTGTAAGCAAGTGTGCCATATGTACAATAATTGTGCTGTTGTGTTGTGAATTATTAGCAAATATGTTACAACAGTGTCATTCTATGATTTACATTCAACTAAGCGACATTGTGTTTTTAAATAATTGCAAAATAGTTATTTCTGTCAGAAGCCTGTTGTATACAATAAGAATGAACTATAAACCTTAATTCACAGTCTGTGTATACCTAACACACACCATTATTAAATATTAATACTATTAACAGTGGTGGTGCCGGTCTTCCGAGACAGGGGGTACAAATAGGGGGCAGACTGACTCAATGCAGCGTCTGTGAGTTCTACCAAGAAAATTAGGTGCATTCTGAAACATATTTTGACGCCAAAACGTATAGAAATCATATTTTCAAATTTGTAAATAAAGTGGGGATACAATTGGTGATGCAAACTGCAAATGCCCTACCTGTACTTCCACTGCTTGTTAAGCTATTTCCGGTATCGGTCGATGGTGTTCTAGAATTGACATAGAAATATCTTCGTTGTATGTTGCATTGATATAAGAAGTCCTCCTCCTGAATGTGAATAGGTGAACTTGTATAATTGATGGATATTATTATGTGAGGCTTCGAATTTTACACTATATGCAATACACCATGTGTTATCATGCGCTAATTATTATATTTTAATAAAGTATGTGTATATTGTAATGTGTTATCCCTTTGATACCCGGAACAGCACTATTTCTCTTCGTTTAATATAGTCTTTAACAATCACACTTCAGTGATTCTGACAATTGGCTTTCGAACATAATATTGGGGTTCTAATTACGGAACCACGACTGTAAGAATTGAATGTCAGAGGTTGCAAAAACCCAACCAAATAAAAATGAAATTCATATACCCGAGTATTATACACGTTCCTGAACTTACTATATCACCACATGTGCAAAGACGTAAATTTGGAGACCTTGACTGGTACAAAAGCCACAAATGATCAACTTAGCCATTGACACGGATATACATTGACATTTCGTAAAGCAATATAATTGAACTCAAATGTCATTTTTCAGCCCTCAAATAGTGCATTGATTTTGTACAGCAAACCTCGGAAAGTACTTAACATATTCAAATACTTCGACACAGCGACATAACAAAAGTTCTGCTAATTTTTAATTTATGACGTTCACGATTATTTTCAATTTCACAAGATAAAAAAGACAAGATTCCGCTACATCGCGAAACAATGTGTGGGAAAATCCAATATTTAGACATCCGCATAATGTTTTTTTTTCGAGCATCATAAATTTCTTCAATACCCAGTAGTGGAACAACAATGCAAAAATCGTCAAAATGAATATAATGAACATAATTTGATGGTACTTGTCAATTTCTTAATATGCCTTGTCCTGAATATCGATGAAAAATACATGTATCGTGAAAGTGAATCATCATCTGTATAATTAACATAACAGAAATTGAAACAGCACTTGAATCATGTTGTTACTCAGAATTTCACGCTATGCGATCTTCAGACAACTATTTTCAGCCAAACAAAATATGAAAAGAACGTGTCGAAAAGTATATCTTGAAGAGTGAGCACACATAGACGAACCTATTTAGAGTGTGACCACCATATTATATAGGTGTAAACTGTATCAAAGAGTAAAGAGGGGAGGGGTAGAGTAAATAAAAGGTCCATAGCTCAGAGACCGAGTTCTAAAGGGATATACATAATTGAAAAAAAGAACCTTCTTGGCGACCATTGGCAAAAAAAGATATGAAAAGTTGTTGATGAAGATGTTTATTTACATGATAAGATAACAATATATACAAATAACAAATAACAATAACAAATACCATTTCCCTCTATATTACAAAAAACGTAAAACACATAACAACATGGCAATTTAACCACAATGATTTGATATGAAATATCAAATATAACCAATTGAAACTTTGACTTTATACTTTTCCCAGTCATTTTACATAATTAATAAAGTTATTTTAATGTTCACATTTAAACTCATTCATAGTATCTGCATAAAAGAATATTGCCAGCAATTTGTGGGTATTTTCACAGACAATCAAAGTTTTTACAGTTTACAGATTAAAATCTATCATGAATCTACATGATAAAAAAAAAGACTCAAGATAAAAATCCATCTATTATTATGACTAGAACTATAAAGTCAAGTCAGCAGGAGTGGTCTGCCAATTTGTAGCACCAGCTATACCTTGATGCGAAAATCACTCATAATATTATGCTATGCTTTATCAGCCCTGTATAATTATACTCTATCTCAATAATATACATCACAAAATATCTTAATATGGAAGACATTACTGGCCTAAAACTGAATTTGTATATAACAAGAAAGTGGATGTGAAAAATTTCAGAAAATACTTTCATAAAAAAATTTTCATTTTCATGCATTGCATTTTATGTTTTGAAGTCATGCATTCTTCCATAATATTGAGAATGTTCCAAATTGTTATATAATCCTATCACCAAAATATGGAAGCATGGAGAGGATGAAAAGAAATATATTAACCCATGGTTACAACCACCAATAATGTTTACATATGGGCAGTGACCAAGATATAAAAAGAAACTTTCTTTGTTAAATGTCCTCTCCAAGATTCCATAGAAAACATTTCTAGTAAAAAAAAAAAGAACAAGGAAAATCACAAATAATTTGATCGTATCATTATCATAATGTATATTTCAAAATTCATCTGCCATATAGAAACAATCTTATTCCTGCAAGATACATTAATATTGAATTTTTTATTAATTTCTAGGGCTTTCAATGGATAATCCTTCTTCAAATCACAGAACACCAATGTGGTTTAATTAAATGCAGTTAAAATTACACTACTACACTACATATTTGAACGAACTAGTAACAGCTATTCTTACACTCAAACCATGTAAACAGACATAATTTACATCAGGCAATTTTTAAAGGAACAATGCAGTGAGTTTAGTCTCCTGTTTTTGTATCGAGGTTATGCGTTTGCAATATTACCTGGCTCGTAATAGAGACACATTAATATCAATCAGTTTTACAGGTGGTTTTCCATTTAAATATCAATTACACAAAGGCCATATTGAGTAAAATATTTCAAAAAATTATAATTTCTGTCAAAGCTGATATGTCTTCAGGGATATAACTAAATTCAAATTGAGACTTTCATCCATCAAAATGAATCACTTTGACACCATTCACTCCATTTTTACCTATATTATCTCTGAATTCGATGCTTTCATCAATTCAAATCACATAAACAACTATTTATCAGTACTAATCAAGTGTTTTCAAATTTATTCCACGCTCATATTATTTTTACCTCATTGAGACTTTGATTAAATAGGTACTTCCATTTTGATTGAATATGTCATTTTTTCAAGATGAATTCTTAACCATTAACCTATGTGTAAATTTGAATGAATGTGTTAATTTTAACAGGATGGTCTTGAATGTTTGAACATACACCAAGATCCAAGAAATCTGTACCCAAATGAAGATTTACAACTTAATTATCATGTGGATAAACTGACTTTAACCATGGTCGACATACATACTGTCCTCCATCAAAACCTTCAAAATAATTCTCTAGTAGTGGATGGATTACCTACAATATCAAAAAAATATTGCAATTGAGTTAAATCCCTTTGTTGTGATTTTGAAGATTTAAAAATATTGAAATAATCAGTCCTAGTATTGGCTGGCTGCCGAGTCAAGTTCATATTTTTCTCAGCCATGTATAATGTGACTGTTAAAGGGATTGTGAAGAGGTTTTCTTGATTTTTTATTTGTCTTGTAGCATCAATTTGTACAACTCCAATATTCAATCAGACGTTTGTGGTTCCTGCAATTGCACTAAAATAATTAAAGATTTGATTGTCACTAATAGCAAAATATGATTTATCACACAAGGTCCTTGGTGTTTAGTTAAGTCATCAAACGCTTAGTTTATGTTCATTGATGTCCCTGCTACACATAGAGATTTTAGAAAATAACTCTTTTATGCTTCTTTTATAACTTCTGTGAACCACCGAATAGATATTGAAAGACATTGTCCTTGGCCTCAGAAATTTTATCTTGAGAGCATTTAACACTTTATCACAGAGCAAAAAAATAAACTGACAAAACCTACCTTGGTATGCATTAATAATTCTATATTTTCCTGAGGAACATATGTTACTTGTGCTTCTAATCTATCACGAGTATCAACTAATATGGAATAATTTGGCATTTTTCTCCAATGCTGAAATTAAACATAATGACATTAAACTTTTTCACTTGTTCAGTTCATTGTAAATAGGTCACAGTCAGTCATCGGACAGACATACCAGGGTTCTATCTGCTGGGCAAGTTTGGCAGAACAGCTCAATATCATCAAATGACATGCCTTCATCTGAGGTCAATCTCGTTAAAAATATGAGCTGTTTACCATTACCTTATCAAATTGAGCAAAACTACAATAAGCATTGCAGATTTCATTAAACAAACAGTTCAGCTGTTTAGTTCTCACTTCAAGACCACCTGATTCCACTCTTTGTTTGTCAATACTTAGTGTTCTCTCAGATTATTTGCTCTAACATTAATCTAACATCTTAAAAACTGTAATAAAATCACTCCACAGTCTTACCTCTTTCCCTTTAGGATGCATTTGTTTTAACCAATTTTCTGGTGCCTAAAAAGTACAATAACATACAATGTAGATGCATGACAAAGGAATGAAGTGCAATTTTATCACTGCAATGTATGAAAGAAAAGACAACAACTGCCATTTAATACCTTTCATCTGTTGATACTTAACTGAAACTTAGAATCAATATTATAACTTATAAGTGTGATAATCAGGGATAAGCAGCTAAAGATTCATCTTCGGTAAAAAGAGTATTTAAATCCTCAACTTAAGCCCAGAATCTTTTTGTCTGTAGTTGCGCTCACGGATGTAAAAAAGGTAAGAATGACGTCAGGGTATCCCCAGAAAAGGTATTTCCGACAGTCATTGGCTGGATTATGTCTTTATGTATGGTTAATCACGTACATATGTAATTGGATCACACAATGCTTACGGACAAGTATTTTCGGAGTCTGGCCCTTAAGTGTTGAGATTGTGCCTGCAAATCATTATTTTGGCTTGTGAATATAGCATGTGGCATTTCATGATCAAATTTGTCAATTTATGCATGTTTTTGTCCATGTCCAGGTTTGTGTCAAGTTAGTCTTATACCAGTTAGTCTCTGAAGCCAATTATGGAAGGCAATTATTGTTAGCCTTAATAGAATGTTCTTACCCGCGCCTCTTCATCCCAGCCAATAATAACACCTCTATAACCCCAAATTTTATGTTTAATAACTTGTCCTACACGGAATTTCACTTCTGATGACTTCGGGGAACGAGGATTTGGAGATCCTGAAAGTAAAATAATATTTCATCAGAAAAATGATGAAAAAAAAAAATAAATTGGGTTGTCTTAACTACCAATCTTCAAATGTGCTTTACATTATTAAAAGTTAAATATCAAAATATATAAATACATGAAAATGGGTCCAGTAGTCACAATGCTCCATACTATTCACTTTGATCACTGATTGTTCTAACAGAAAACTGACCTGAAAAATAGCCTTTGGAATCTTTATATTTAAAAACTTCATATGCTGGAGATTCTCCATTTAAGTCATCTTTACCAGCATAATCAGGCCTGCCATCGACTTTCGTTTGGAATTTATCGATTACATTTAAACACCATTTATGCCAGGATTGCCACGAAAAATACCGATTTTTAAATCCAACAAAATTACTCAGCAAACTAAAATAAAAATGGATAGTTATTATTGTAAAATTGATAACATACAACATTCCTTTTGTATCTAAAATCATTTGGACAGATAGATAAAATATTTCAATAGGATTTAGGATTTATTATTGATATATTTTGATATTGCATTTGAACTTTAAATTGTATAGTATGAAGAAAAAATTATATTAATTTATAATTTTTCTTGTGATGTGCCACTAATGAAATATTATGCAAATCAGCAAATGACATCAATAATTTTTGCCTGGTACTATATATGCCAACTTACCTACGAAATGCATAGTCTCTTTGTGATTCAGATCTGGACATATACTGGGATACAAAATACTGAAGTGGAAGAACCAGTAGTAAAAGACTGAGATGTAGATAAGCCTGTCGATCTGGCATTGCCCTGAAAAACAAATTAATTTTGGAAATGTATTCTAAATACCCACTGGAACTAACAGAGTTTTTTAAGAAGGGATCCGACCGTTTAAAGGTCTGCTCACTAATAAGCTCAAGTTCAGTTATCAATTTCATAGAATAAAAATCAAATAGACATGGATCTCCTAAAAACAAAATTTCTGCCTGTTATAAACATTCCCATGGGCTGTTAAATGATCTTTGGTGCCCTGATAGACAAATACATGCTGTCAACTTCTAGTCTGATAAGTTTAAATACTATTGAAATGAACACAAACTATGTCTACCTTATAAACTTACTATTTAAAAAAAAATAATTTGCTTAATATGTTTTAATATTACTCATGAAAGCAATAATATATTTGTCCGACATACAATAATATTGCATCTTATTGTTAATTTATCTATATATAGCAAACCTTTGTTTACAATAACTTTCTTGTAACTATTCTCTCCTTATTTTAACAACAATCTGCAATATTTGATCTTTTTTTCCATTTGTAGCAAATCTGTCTAGCTATTTTGTAGACTCATCTAATATCTATATCACAATAAAGCAGAAAATTGCATCAAAACAAACAAAAAACAAGCAGTTAGTAGCCTGTGGATTACAATACAGATACAGAAGACCAAAATGTAATTTAAAAGTTTTTAGTGTTTTTGTCTCTTTTTTCAGTATACTGAAACCTCTGAGTCCTATTCCAGTCTCTGATAGTTATTTTGAATGTTGTAAGGACCTAGAAAAAAAGCTTTCTTTCTCTGGGTTTACAATTTTCATTTATGAATACAAACAACGACGAAATCCACAACTCAATGCATGTAAACAAATGTTGGCCATGGCATCCCATAAGCCTGCGACCATTGATTGCGCACGCAGTCTTAGATGACTGTTGAAAAATCAGTTTTTTTTTTAAAAAAAAAACAGTGATTGAATCGCACGTACATGACAATGATGGTATGCATAAGTAGGTCTAAATGAATAATATGTTGATACCATGCCCATACAAAGATTATACAAGATTCAGAGCTTTCAGCTTGTTTTCAAAATGACAAATACTTACAGTTCGGCTACAGTGAAGTCTTCTTCTTGTCTAGTGATGTGTGTATGACTGTGTCAGACAACAAAAAATAACCTACGGATTGTCCTATTCTTCGCAAAACAAATTGCAATAAATTGTGAATTAAATTAAAACAATATACTGAGTAATTAAGCCAATAAGGAGGACGTGTCAATGAATTTGAATGCGTAAAAAGGCTAAAGTTTTTAACTTTTCGCAGTACGAATCGGAATATGCCACGATTCGCATCATTTTTTAAATACCCTACTTTGGTTGTCGTTATCTGTTTATAACTGTAAATATTTATCTATTTTGTCAAATTATTGACTTAGTACGATTAGTACTTGAAATTGAAGCAGATAATTTCAATTTTCAGACAACGATACCATTTTTACACAAAAAACGTCTATAAGCATTTTACGACAATCGACAAGTTTTAGAATAAAAAAAGGGAAAAGTCGATACAACTCGTCTATCTGGATTACTTATAATGCTCTGTCTTTTGTTCCAATAGCAAATGGTATAATTATTTTTAGACTGTAATTGTCCTCTGTGCTCCTTTTTTTGTCTCATTTCTTAAAATATTTTTTTAAAAATACCATACAACCCAAACATCTGTATTGAAATCGCAAAATGATCGATTTCTATATTTTATGATGTTATGATTATGGTTGATTTGTTGGATTTTGAGAGAATCATTTGACGTTTGTTTTATAGGAATACTACCTCTTAGAATCACATAAAAGTCTCAAATTTGGTCATGCATCAGTTGGACTAACCAGGTATCATGACTAAAAAATAAGATAGCTTGCCAGGCAAGGTAATACACTTAATATACGCCCACTGGCAGCTTTGATTTTGAATAAAAAAATATCAGCAGTACAGTAACAATCACCAGTATGAAATATTCAACCTTCAATATTCAATATTCATACACCTCTTTTGAACTCTTTAGGGCGATACTGAATAATATTGAGTATGAGTTATTGCCCTTGTTCTTGAAAACGTGTTCAATTTTAAGCTCGTGAAAACTCTAGAAGGTAAAATTCAATCTTCAGCGCGGTACTGAATAATAAAACCAAGTTTTGTCAAAATCCGACAAGAATCATACCTTTTAGTGTTTAAAAGCTTAAATAAAGGCCTACTTTTGACGATTATTAGTTGGCATAGATAAGAGTCAGTTTAATTCTAAATGTCTATCAAATTCCGTTTTGAGTTTATTTATCACTTTCAATCTTTTTGACTTACTAATAATTCCTTTTCTAAATAAGAACCTTCACTATCCGTTCGACCAATCATACCTTTGTTTCAACACACCTTTGTGTTATTAAGAACACCAACGACCGATAGGTTATAGTGGGCGTATCTTACCGTGCGTTTAAGATATCTTTGTAAGCTGGAAAGACATCGACAGACTTCATTTCAAATAGGGTTGTTGATATGGAATATATTTTTTTACTCTTCCTATATCAAACCATCTAAAGTTTATGCATTTCAACATTTTAGTTTTTACATACTGTGCCGGTCCTTGATTTTGTCATCTCAAAAATATTTTTTGTTCACCTTTTGGAATTGTAACAACTCGCACAACAGAGCATACTCTTAATTATAAAAATGAAAACGAACGTATGCCTTTCATGGTTTTGGTTATAAATGAAATTTTGATCCAATTGAAAGAATTGCTACGTCTCAATTTCAAAATCGGATATAAAAGACCCGAATTCAATAAGACTATAGTTATTATACTCACATACTATAAATCAAGTCACTGCACTTTTAATTTGTTACAGATAAAAATATAATTATGTCATTGTGTCACCAATGTGATAAGCTTTGTCTGCAAATTAAAATAAAAGTATATTGCGCATACTCGTTATTTCATTGTTTTTTCACCCTACTTCGCTTCGCCATTTTTACAAGGTAAGAGGGCTGATATATAGAAAACTTGAATGGGGCTTAAAAGTATCCTAAACTCTTAAGTGATTCACGAGTGCTGTCTTATTATAAAAAGCAGTTGGAAATATTTTTAAGTGGAGCGAATGATTAGATGATAGCCGTTATAAGGAAGTCGTATCAAGATTTGTGAAGTATTGATGCACGGTAGTCAGTTTGACTCTAAATGCTTACCTTCGCCTGAACACATTTTCCACTTGAATGAGTTCACAAGTTTACGACCTATATAAAGTAATGAAAATGACATGAGTTCATAAATTTAAAGGCGCAGTATGCAGAATTCTCCTTATCAAAAAAGTCTCATTATCAAAAACGTCATAAATTATACATGAAAATAATTCTAAATTAATATGCTTATTTATTAATCTACTTGATCTAACTGAATTTGTTTTAAAGGGTTATTTAAAATCGAAGTGTACTGATTGTTAAGTGAGCAGCAACTTTAGAATAGTCATTTTTATCTTTTTTTATTTATTTTGCATTTATTCGTTCAGAAGATGTCCAACACCTACCAAAAACCAAAAAAGAATTTCGACGAAAAAATTATAGTGCCCCTTTAACCCTGTATTGCGAAAACATTTAGAATATCGACTAAAAGGCAGCGGCGCGCAACACTAATTTAACACGTTGGCATGAGGGTGTTTTGAGACGAGTTGGTGAGTAAGTTTACATTTCAATGAGTTGTTGGTTTATTTGTTTTCGACGTAAGATTTGAAAATTCTTCTGGTGAACTTGGTTTAGTTGCTGCAGTGTCATATTGTTCTGTGGACATGAAAACATGGATGAAACTGATTTCCCGATCTCGTTTGATAAAAAAGCATCTTCAGTTTTATACGCCGCCAAGAAATATATGTCCGTCTGTCCACAATATTGCCCACAAGCACAAGCACAAGCACGATGTAATAGTATATTATCACCCAAGAATGAACCTCGCCGAAAAATAGAGAAATATTTTAAAAGCCATAGAAGTATAAAAATGAAATTACTAATAAATTTATTTGAGACGAGTTCGTGGGTATGACGTCTCCTTTTACATGATTATTTTACACCGTTTCCGACCTTTTGATTACTAATACATACTTTGGCGTCAACATTTGTTTCTCGGTACAGTAGCTCAGTGAAAAACCGAGTCATAAATATTTATCAATTTGCTAAAATCATTCAACATCATCAAGTATCCTTTTGTACCCACGAAAAATATCGGTTTATTATATTAATTGGTCGCTGATCAAAAGAGAGTATAAATCCTAATGATGTGGGCTGTAATTTCCACGTGATATATAATATGTTGTGTTCTATTTTGGTATTAAGTGGTCTAAACTTAGATACGACTTAGATGTCGCGGATTAAGATTCTGAATTTGGAAGGATCAAATTTAATGTCGGATATTTCAGAAAAGAACAGAAAGGAGTCAGTATGAAGTTTTATATAAATCAACAGCTTTACGAAGGTAAAATACAGTATACATATTAATATAATGCATTGTAGCCATTATGCTTATACAGGTCCAAGAATTTACATGCATTTACACCCCACAAAGTTTTACGTAACGTTACATAGGGTGCTGAAAGAGAAGCCTCAATTCAGGAAGATCACATTTTTATGACCTTTTGATCTTTAAATTGTTGAAATATCGGAGAGCGTTCTTACCGAGCTGCTACGGAAAATTAGCTCGGAGCACTTTAAGGTCGCTTTTAGCGTGGTAAAGGTGTGAATAAAGCGTCAGCGCCATGGAATCACTTATGTCTTTAGCGTAAACGCACAAAAAAATGTTTGCCGGCGACCAAGTAACCTACATTTATTTTATTCGCAAATGGTTGCAGTGTTGCAGTTCAGAGAGAGGGGTTAGTTGGTTGTGTCAGATATTCGCCCGCTCATTTTACATCTACGATAATATTATAATTACGTAAAAGGATACGTTTCGGTGTATGACCAAGAATGTTTAATGTTTCCTTTATTTAATACTATGTGCATTATTATCAAACATGTTTCAGTATGTGACCACGAATTTCGACCCACAATTAACTTAAACGAATACATACGAGACGTGGCCAGGTTAAAAGGTACCAAGGTCATGTGTCGAGAAGGTGGTTGTGGTGCCTGTACTGTAACAGTGTCTGTTCAGACTGTCGATTTAAATAATTCACATACATTCTCTATTAACTCAGTAAGTGAACAGATATTCTAATAATGCTACCACATAATATTAGTATTATGTCCCTATTCTCGGACAATCTTCGCAATTTTCCAGTTATCCACGTCCTGCTCACCCCACGAACTGTAGAATCATTGGATACATTATTGTTAGTGAGGAAGTAGATTTTTTTCGAGATTGTTTGACTATTGAAAATCATCGTCTCAAAAGTAGCAATTTGTAACTCTTGAGACGAAACTTTTCACTCGCCTAAATATATAATTATTGACCTGTCGTCTGTCACTAATTATTATATTCTTTGTTTGATGATTTATAACAGGAATTATATCTTCCATCATTACAGTGCCTCTGTCCTTTGTATATAGTGGATGGCTGGGTAATAACGACTATAGAGGGTCTTGGTAACACGGACAATGTTGCTCATCCAATACAAACCAGAATAGCAGAGCATAATGGGTCACAATGTGGTTACTGTACTCCCGGAATGGTCATGAATATGTATGGGTTAGTATTATATTATATCAATGTACGTTTAATATCCAAGGTTTCATATGCTCACATGGAACGAAGTGTAGTATATTAAAAATAAATATACAAGCATCTGAAAAAATCTGAGAATGACAGTTTTGGGGTAACCGGACGTTATATATTGCTTCTAAAAAGTGTTACGCATGCTGAAATAAAAAACTGTTGATAAAGCATATCCCCATATTATTTATTATGTAAGAAAAAAACTAGCCTACAAAATTATTTAAACTGTAATAATACACCAATATTTAGATTACTTCATCAAAACCCACAACCCAATAAAGAATTCATAGAAAACAATTTTGATGGTAATATTTGCCGATGTACCGGCTACAGACCTATTCTAGATGCCATGAAATCATTTGCAGTTGATGGTAGTGGTAAATGCAGTGATATAGAAGTAAGTTGCATAAACTGTCTTATTTGCTATATATCAATTTGTATACAATAACCAGGATTGCTTATGTATTTAGCTATGAGGTGTTTGGCACCAGACAGGGTACGTACTCTTCTAGACACCTGATACTACTTTTTATCATGAAATACTTACTCTCTTATGAAAATGTTGGTAAATTTGAATCGATACAAGCTGCCTTTAAAGCTTGTGTTTGGGCGTATTCGATCGCTCATCCTTCTACAGAAGCTTAACATATTGGTCGTATAATGTATATTCAAATTTCAGGAGTTGTGCAAAACTGCCTCAAAATGCTCAAAAGCAAAACAATGCCGATCCCGTTGTGATGTTTCCAGTATAACTAGAAGACCAGTATGGTACCGACCCACCTCTCTCAATGAATTACCTCAAATTATATCTGATTCTGATGTTAGACCATATCGTTTTGTATTTGGTAATACTTCAACAGGTAAATATACCGATCGGGTCATGGTTTGAGATTTCACAGTCATGTCCATAGAAAGATTATTCCTGGTTTTATGAACTGAACATTTTTATGTTATGTAGTTAATATTTCAAAATGTAACAAGTAAATCGGCACCTAATCTCACTTCTCTCATATTTGAAAGCGTTTAACTTTCATACTACTAGATTTAATAGAATCTTTTGCCTTATACCTTGAATCTCCTAAAGAATTTCTTTGTGCAGAAAAACCTTTTAGCATTATTGCGCTTTTCTTCTTTTTATTAAAAGGTATATATAAAGCTGAATTACCACACAATACATATATAAATATAAGGCAGTTACAGGAGCTTCAAGACATAAAGGTTTGTTATCTACTAGTATTCTTCACAAAAACAATATTAATATGTTCTTTTGGAAAGAATAATGTAACAAATAGGCTACAACGTGTTACAGGCTTTGAACAATAAAAGATTCCACTGTCTTCGGAATCTGCTCGTTAAATTTGATTATTGATATAGGAATATCACCTTCTTAACAGCATCATTTCAGAATTCTTGGTAAATTTTGGTCTAAGCGTAAGCTTGCAATACTTGATATTTTTATCAACACACGCTTTATTTACGCTTTTATAGTTGTTTTGTTTAATCTGTTTATCCAAATTCATGTTAGCTTCCATAGCAGTCTTTTAATTACTTTGTTTTAAGATGAAAGAAAATTGTTTAGAGATTGGAGCTAATGTTAATATTACCTCATTGATTGAAACATTACAATCGTATTCTACCTGTCCAGGATTTAGTTATTTTATACAGCTTGTAGATCATTGGAAGAAAATAGGAAGTATACTTATAAGAAACGTAAGTTGACATTTTAAGCGTTGACCATTTGTTAATGAATGTAGGTACAATGTGTATGGAATCTTTATTATGTATATCCCCAAATCGTTACTATTCTGAAAAAGGTATTACCTGTATGTTGCGCTTCATGGATTAAAAAGGTGTATTCTATTTAAGATTGTTTGGTAGCAGCAATCTTCGACTATGCATCCTCATCTTGCAGTATATGGCGTAATTCAGATACGATTTGTGCTCAGAATGTTGCAGATGAGCTGTATACGAATGATAAATTTATAATTATAATGGTTTTGTATCATTTATCCAGGCAGGTTGTTGGGCAGGTAATCTGATGATCAAACATGAACATCCTAATTTCCCTTCTGATTTATTTACAACTTTAGAATCTGTCGGAGCCAGGATACACATATATGGTAAGATATTGCCATTCAACCCTTAAAACCGTGATTACTGTCTTATGGATTCTTCGCACCACAAACCTTCCTCTGACACCACTTTTTCCGTAAAAGCCAAATGACCATTGATGAAGTTCAATGAATGCTAAGAAATACCGACATAATCGTTAGAAATAACTGAATCATCCATTCATTATGATTTACTCGTTTCTAAGATACCCTTTGTGGTTCGGTACCAGAACCGGAAACGGTGTTTATATGAATTTGTCCGGGTTCAGAAAGCAACACAGCTTTGATTACCATTATGCCGGTTGTGAAGATTTCAAAATATTGCATTTTACATGACAGATTTAAGAAATAGAAAGACCTTAGTTGTTTCTTTAGTGGAGTTTATGGGAATCTCAATGGAAGACAAAATCATTACATCTTTATACCTCTTTAGTCTGCCAACTCACACATGTTATAGATCGTTTAAAATTATGCCTAGATCTCAGGTAAGTGCGTTGTTTTCTTAAACTTTGTTTGTCAAACGTCGATAGAATCATTTCATTTATCGTTATTGCATCTTGAGCTTAATTTGGTCCCGTAGCAGTGATTCCAAGACAGTACAACCGTACATGCTTCATCTCATTTTGTCTGCGATTTTCGATTGTCAACCAGAACAAGAGAAACAGAATGAAAGAAGTTTTGTGTCCTTTAGAATTTAAATTTATTTCCATTTTTCTGCAAATTGGCTACTCCGAAATCTTGTTAACGGGTGCGTATTTTAATACTCAAAACGATCTTGTTATTTGTAGAACACTCATGCGTATGTAAATGCAGGTTTTCGGATTGCGGTAGAGCCGATTAGTAGAAAACTACTGCAACGACCTTGTATAGTTTTTGGTGGTTTAGGATCTTTTGTAAGTAAATTTTCTCAATCATCATTCATGTATACTTGACCATCGATGGCTTTTAACCGGTGCCCTTATTCAGGTCGACCTAAGGACTGACAAAGCAAATGCATTTCAATCAATTGCAAGTGGTTCGCGGCACAGTTTATAATCTGATGACCGAAAAAACACTTTTCGACGTCTGCATTTAGATACTTATACTCCTAACAAACTTATGTATTTTACGAAAGTTGTTATTGCTTGACATAACTTTATTCACTCAACTTCATATAGAAATTAAAAAAAATAAACTTTATATATTCTATATTTTATAATATTATCATATTTCAGATCCACGCCAGTAGGACAGAAGAATATCTACAAGATAAGATCTTTTCAGAATCCATATTAAAAGGTATGTGCATTTTCATTTGATACTTTATGGTATTCTAATTTTCACTTAATTTATTTTTCGTACTAAAGACTAAAGCCATGTAAAATTTGTTAACGTTGGTGGACAAAACTACGAAAGCTTCCATTATATTTGTTGATTTTCCTGGGATTTTTATTTAACAGGATATTGCACCAATATTGTCACCCTTATTTTTATGCCTAAACGTCATAATTTATTGTTTTTAAATGTACCTCTATGTGGTATTTGGATTACAGATTGTTTAAAACTGCTGAACGAAGAAATCGTTGTAGATAATGTAAATCCAGTATTATCTTCTGTTAGATATAGAAAACAACTATCTATTTATCTATTTTATAAGGTATCTTTGGTAATCCATGTTGTTTTTATGTTGTATGGAATCAGATCTTACTTGTACACATTTATTTTTTAGAATTAAATTGATTTGGAATCTAGCTTATTGGATAAGGATCGCGTAATAAAAATCCCATCCTAATGGTTGGAGACAACACACACCTGTTTCAAAACATCGTAATATTTAAAGCTTTAAATTTCTTTTAGCAATTGTAATCAAGATATTTAGACAAAGCTTAATGGAACACATCATTTGTTACGCTTTTATGCACCAATGATTGTTGTTCCTTGAAGCTTTGTCTATGTATCAATGAATATTTATTAGTTCTAGTTATCCGAAATTTATAAACGATCGTCCATTTAACTGTATTTGTTAGACGTTTATAGATATAATCCATGACAAGTCCGGAGTGAACACTCAGTCATATAATGGCAGTATAACACGGAACATTTCTTCTGGTGAGCAACATTATCAGACACACCAAGATTCTTTCCCATTGAAAGAACCAATCATAAAACTTACTGCCCTGGCTCAGGTAATCATCAACATGATTTAATTACGGCTCTTGATGTTTCGCTGCGTTCACCTTTATAGTGTCATTTCACCATCTTGGGTCTGAAGACGCTTAGAGACCAATTTACAGTCTGAGAAATTCATTATCGAGCGTTGTACATCCACCTCTATCGATGGGTTTGATTAAGGCTGCGTAAATTATTACGACAAAGGCATCATCAAGTCAAGTTGACAATAACACTCATTTTGTTGTTAATATCTGTTGCTTTCCAATTTATGACAATGAAATATTGAAAAACATCAAGTCATATGGTCATTCCAGTATTTTGAACGGTATCGCAAATATCTAATGTAGATCTGACTGACTGACTGACTGTAACTTTGCATTATTTAATTTTGATGAATCGATATTTGTAGGCATGTGGAGAAGCAGTATATGTTGATGATTATCCTCAATATAAAGATGAATTATATGGTTCACTGGTACTATCTAAAGTTGGAAATTCAACTATTGAAAATATTGATTTCAGTGAGGTTTTAGTTAGTATGATTTAATTATATCTTCTAGTCCATAGATCTCACACGGAGAGGTAAAATACATGTTTTTTTCAAAAAATAAATATTGTGCAAGACATATCAAGGTTTATGTTACGACAGAAAAATGATGCCAAATTATCCTTAATTGCACACTCTGTTGAAACTATTTCAGGCTATGGATGGTGTAGTGGAAGTGATTACAGCTAAAGATATACCTAACAACGGAGTTAACAATTATTTAATTTCCTTTACTGGTCTTGATATAAACTTAGAGGTATGGAAATACAGACCATCAAATCGTCTTTTTTGTGATTAGAACTTTTTTCTCATCAAAATTAGAATGTGTAGTTACTTATTAAATCTATCAAAAACTGCCCATAATGAACGCTATTAACCTATGGATAGATGGCGCAATATATTATCAGGTTAGCATTATATATTATGTACCGCAGCAGTAAGGCTAAGAAGGTGATAAATTTGCTTTTCTGTAGGCAATATGTACTGATAAGGTGTCGCTAGCTGGACAAATTATTGCAGTTATTCTTGCAAGTGAGTTTTTTTTCAATTTTTACGCGTGGAGAAAAGAAACGACTTTGTGAAGTCATAATAGGAGCATGAAATAGCATGCTTTTCATAAACATGTTTTTGGGCCAATTATATAGCTTCTTCTTGCACCACTGGCTCGTTGTTTGACCAGGTAACAACATCACTTTCGCAAAAAATATGTTGCTTGAATTCTATATTTAGAATGATAATGCGTTATCTGGTTAAGTGATCCGACAAAAATGTGAAGAGTAAAATTAGTTTTTGTTGATGCTGTCGAGAGACGAAACCTAAAATGTTAAAACTCAAATCATTTCATTTTCAGCTTCACAAGGACTAGCAGATTATGCTTCCGAGAAAGTGAAAGTAGCTTATTCACCAATATCGTCACCAATAATCACCAATATTCATGATGCTATTGGGCGTGATAAATTTGATTCCAGCACGATTCCACATAAAGTTAAAGGAAATCCAACAGGTTCGTATCATGTCTTATATATAATATCATTATGGTTTTAAGTAAATTCAATACAAATGGTAACAGTCCTTCTTAATGAGCCTTTGTTCACATCTTTCATTTTACCTCTACTTCAGTTACCATTTAAGCAGATTTTGATCACAGAGAACTTGACATCTATTTCCTTCTTGATTTCACTCTCTGTTAATACTAGGGTTTTAAATAAACACGGTTGTTCACTATGATTACAGAAGCTCTGCCGAAATCCCCGATGATTACCAGTGGTGAATGTA
>NW_008710662.1:1898608-1901034 GCF_000327385.1 Lottia gigantea
AATAGGTGAATACGTATGAATGTTAGAAAGAAAAATCGTCTGCTAGAGGTAAACTCCTAGTCATTTCTCAATGTCAATGTGATCCAGCCGAAGTGAAAAGGCGTTCTTCAATAGCGTCATTTGGAAAAGAGGGCCAATTTCAAGTTCTAATTGACGATAAGAGGAAAAAAATTTTTAATAAGTGAATATCCATCTGCCTATAATAGCAACAAATAGTTTTGATGCGGTTGGAAGGGTTATAAGTGCAATTATCGTCGCATTATGGAAGCATATATATGTCAATTGTATTGCTAATTATGACGTAATTGAGTTGTTTAGCAATTCATTGCCTTCGGAAACCTTCTTCGGCACATCAACCTACAATACTGGCATCAAATAGCAAGAACAATGCATTGAATTGTTTTAAGCGGCGATTGTTATGACGTTGTATAATTGTTTACCTAAATTAGGCCTATGTATAACCGTGCAGTCATTCAGAGAACTGCCTTAAAGCAGCCCCCAAAGAAACGTCGAAATTAAAAAAGAAATAGCATCATATACCAGGCGTTAGGATAAGGGTTTGTAAAAAGGATCGCGTATCAAGATTCGAAAAATATGGAACGCTTCACGAATTTGCGTGTCATCCTTGCGCAGGGGCCATGAATTGTGCCGACAACTCCCTCCGTTCAAAGGGCCTCTACAACCGAGTAAGACTGGTTATGGATGTGAAGGAATTTTATTACCTTGCAGCAGAATATATGTACTGTCGAATTTGCTTAGGGCAGTACATATCGTATGACACCAGACTACTTCAACAACTAAGTGATGCAGTAAAGTCACGGTTTCCTGTTCTGCTCACTCACAAGTATGCCTGTGATCGTGCTGTTGTTTCTTTGCTGCGTTCCAGAACATTCGGAAACAGTCCCACAGCCATGAGAAACAATTTGCAGGAAATACATTCTGAAGAATGGCTTCGACAACAGCTGGTATACCTTGAAGACTGCCAGAAACACAGGAAGGGTTTGAAGTCTCTCAGTATCAGCCAACATAGTTATGCTGAAGCACCAACCATGAAAGCTGTTGTTGGAGCTAGGTGGTTTTTGGCCTGCTATGTGAGGGATGTTTTCAACCGGATAGAAACCTTGAAGGCTATGATAACATCAACCAATGGCACCATATTGAAAATAGATTCAACCAAAAAGGTAAATTATTTCATTTATGTTGAAAGCAGTACAGTACAGTAATTTAAAAAAGATGACTTTCCATAAACAAATGTTTGAATTTGATTTATAATTACTCTTTTAGGTGTGCAAAAAAAGGAAGGAAAGGCTGCAAACAGTGTTCAATGGGCAACCAATGTCGGCAACGAGAGGGGCGAAATTTTGATGTCAGTCCTGACAACTTCTGAATCTGTTGACAGTTTAAGGGAGATGGCAGAGGGATTGATGTCAAGATACGAAAATTCACAGAAAGATCTACCCAAGTGCCTCTACACAGACCGTGAATGCTGCAACCAAGACGGTCCATCCAAATTTAAGGTACCGTACACACTTACGAAATTGTAGTTACTTAAAAAAAACATATTTTATATTCATCATGGCCTTAAAGCTACTTACATGATTTTTTTTTTTTTTTAAGGTCCTGTTTTCCAAGTGGACAGATTTAAAAATCCGTCTCGATATATGGCATTTTATGCGACGCCTTGCCCTTGGTTGCACTTCAGAGAGTCATCCATTATATGGCACCTTCATGTCCCGGCTATCCACTATTTGAATGGGACAAGACAGATTTAGCTAATCTTAAGGTATGTGGAGTTAAGTAAAAACTTTCAACTAAAAAAATCAGACTGCCCCTTTAACTTGAAAATCCCTTTTTTTTTCATTTACAGGCTGCCAAAAAGAAGGAAATAGAAGCCTCTGGTATTCCAAATCCGAGTGAGTCTGCTATAAACAAGGCGATAACTAAGGGAGAATTAGAGAGGTAAATTATAATTAACATAATTAAGAAAGAAAGATAATCCATGTAAATTCTAATCCGATGACCAGTCTAGTAGTAATCTAAAAATATATTTGAATTATTTCTGCTACTCTATAGGCATTGTCGCAGAAGAACGAGGGGTGTAAAGAAAACAACGGAGGAAATTGAATCCCTTATTTTGAGCTTGACAGGGGTAACAGATTCACTTGGTGTTGCCATTCTGATGGAAGTGCTCAACACAATCTGGAGCGAGCAGAAAAAGCATGTTGCCTGCATACAAGATATGGAAGGTAAACTAAACATAAAAACTGAAAATTGTATCTTTTGATATCTAAACCAGTGAAATAATTTTCAAATGCTAAATTAGTCTTAATATGTTTCCCTTTTTTATTTGTTTTCTAGGCCTCAAGCTTTATACAGTGACAGGTGACATGTCGAAAGGTAGGGAGAAACTTCCTGTGTATCGCTGT
>NW_008710662.1:1907169-1908664 GCF_000327385.1 Lottia gigantea
GGGTAAAATAATTTTTTCTAAATCTTTCCTACTATATAACTTTCTAAGATAAATAAGTGATTGAGCTAAAATACTTTTATATAATGTAATTAGATCTATATTACAATTTGGATTATCCAGATGTGCATATCTGTTTATAACTATGGTTTGTCTGGCACAGGTTAAAATTACATTTAAAAGCTCGTTTGGAATATTTTTCTGTACCGTTTGCATACCGAATAGTACATAACATTTTACATCACTTTGTGTACATTTAAAAGGTAAAATATCAGATAGGACTGCCTGAATTAGACGAATAAAAATACTTAAATCTAAGCATTCATAAAACATATGTAAAACTGATTCAGGCTCGTCTTTGCACACCGGACATAAATCATCTTCTACTTTATTTATTTTAAACAATTTTGCTTTTGTCCATATAACATTATTGGCAATTTTTTAAAGTCCATGTCTATCATCTTGGGTGTTTTATAAAATTTCGTAATGTTATTCCATGTTATTGGCCAGTTGACCTCCAAATTCTCTTCTTGCCAAAATTTTAAGCATGCTGGTTCTGTATCTTCGTTTTTAGTTAGTATTTGATAGCAGAATTTGGAAGACACCTGGTCAAACTCTACTTCGTTCCCATCAAGTAAGGCTTTATTAATACCAGGATGTACAATGAAAGAAGATGTGTTACTTATATTAGTCCAATTGGGTGGTACTGACGTTTTGATATATTCATATGTTTTAGTAATTCTTACGGGATTAAGATCTTCATATTTCTCTTCAATCATATCAATAATAGAATGGACTTTAAGGAATCCAGGAATTACATAATACAGGATATCATACAATTTTAAAATATCAGAGTTAATAAAATACTTAAAATCTAAAACTTTATTATTTTGATTTAATAAAACATTATTAAAGATGGGCTGGATCGCTATATCATTTAATGTTGTAGGTTCAGGTCTTACACCTTTACTGAAGTTATCCCATGCTAAAAGTAATGCTTTATAAAATGGAGTCAAAATATTTAAAAGTTTAGAATTATAGTGTATTTTAAAAATATCCTTATCTAAGTCTAAATCACCATATGTATTTAAAAAATATGTCATAGTGTGTTTCCATAGACTATTGATATTCGGATTAAAATATAACTTGAGCCATTTTAAAATCAGTGACATTCGTAGACAATTTCATTTGTACTTTTTACAATATTACCTGAGGAATTAATTAGCTTTTAATAACATTTGAATTTTGGCGTTGCCTTTCTAGTGAGAGGAAAGATGCCGTGTTCCTGTCACTTTCGGTAGCATATCTGAACTTACTTCTAATAATGGCACCATTACATAGTTCGTCTTCGTTCCAATTTTAGTATATGTAATACAATCGGAGAGAGGTCCGTAATTCCATTAAGTACCCTAGCCTTACCACACACAAAGCTCCCTGGTATGACCCAGTTACACTCTTTATCATCGTAATTGTGACGTATAAACAAACCCATGTGATG
>NW_008710662.1:1922874-1924503 GCF_000327385.1 Lottia gigantea
TTCACGCTTTGACATTACGGCAGGTGAAAGCACGTGGCGTACTATCAAAGCGGGTATAACGGTCTGTTAAAAGAATAGGTCTATATACAGTTAAAAAAGGTAGGCTATAATACAGAGATATTCTTTAAATATGACCCTTACGGACAAAATCGAAAATGTAAGGATCATAGGAATATCCCTTCAACGTATAAAAATAAAAGAATTTAGACCTAGTTTGAGGTAAAACTAGGGCATTATCTGTTATTCGTCTGCTATATTTGTTTACACAATGAACAGTTAGGAATGTGTGAAGTCACGTGGTAATTATACTATACTTAAAGAGGGAAATCCATTTAAAAGGATTAACTATTTACATTATTAAAATTAACAAAATTCTATATTGATTGAGTTATCAAGCTGGATATTTACAAAACAGGAAGGTAAAATAAACTTCTGTATAAAAACATGTTTAGGAAAAAATTCTCTTAAATAAATGAGTGCATTTGCTAAAACATTCTTATATAAAATAACTAAATCTAAATTTGCATTTGGTTTATCAATATAAACATATCTTCTAGTTAAAATGGTTTGTCTAGCACAGGATAAAATGATATTTAAAAGTTCAGAGGGGATTGACTTATTAAAATGTTGGAGACCAAATAACATAAAACATTTAAAATCTAGATTGGTAAAAGTAAAAGGTAAAATATCCTTTAACATTTGTTCTATAAGGTATGTAAAAAAACTTAAATCCAGGCAATCTACAAATAAATGCTCTATGGTTTCGGGCTCGTCCCCACAAACTGGACAGAGGTCACTCTCAACTTTCTCGATGCGTTTTAATTTGGCCATTGTCCATATTACGTTATGTGCAATTCTAAAATCTAGGTCAATCATTTTAGGCGATTTATAATTTTTAAAGACATTATTAAAAGTTTGTGGCCAGTTGACACCCAAATTCTGTTTCTCCCAGTAATGAACAGCAGTAGGTGTTGCATCTTTAAGTTTAGATAATATCTTATAACAGAATTTAGATGTCAGCTGGTCAGGAGACACTTTACTATTGGATATATTAAAGAAATTTTCCCCAGGATGTACATTAAAGGAGCTGGAGTCTATAATTTCCCTCCAAGTTGCTGGTACTGATGCTTTAATATGATCAAATGTGTCTGTTATTTTATTCTCATCCAGTTCAGGGAATTGTTCTTCAATAATATCAATAATAGAGTGGTTTTGGAGAAATCCTGGTATTACATAATATAAAATGTCATAAAAAGTTAAAATATCTGAATGAATAAAATATTTATAAGCTAAAACTTTGTTATTGTGGTTAAGTTAAATATTATTGAAAATAGGCTGTACAGCAATGTCATTTAATGTACAAGGTTCTGCTCTAGAGTTGTTATTAACATTATTCCAAGCTAATAAAAGATGCTTATAAAAAGATGGTAAAATATTTAAAAGTTTGTAATTAAAATGTATTTTAAAAATATCTTTGTCTAGGCCATATGACCCATATAGATTTAGAAAGTAGGTCATTGTATATTTCCAAAAAGTATTATTTACAGGATTAAAATATTGCTTTAGCCATTTAAGTAAAAGTGATTGACCTTTTAATTTAATGTCCACCAGCCCCATGCCTCCATTAGA
>NW_008710662.1:1926925-1928023 GCF_000327385.1 Lottia gigantea
TATAAGTGCAATTATCGTCGCATTGTGGAAGCATATATATGTCAATTGTATTGCTAATTATGACGTAATTGAGTTGTTTAGCAATTCATTGCCTTCGGAAACCTTCTTCGGCATATCAACCTACAATACTGGCATCAAATAGCAAGAACAATGCATTGAATTGTTTTAAGCGGCGATTGTTATGACGTTGTATTATTGTTTATCTAAATTAGGCCTATGTATAACCGTGCTGTCATTCAGAGAACTGCCTTAAAGCTGCTCTCAAAGAAACATCGAAATTAAAAAAGAAATAGCATCATATACAGGCGTTAGGATAAGGGTTTGTAAAAAGGATCGCGTATCAAGATTCGAAAAATATGGAACGCTTCACGAATTTGCGTGTCATCCTTGTGCAGGGGCCATGCTAATCTTCTCTGTATCGTTCCAATTTTAGTATATGTATTACGTAAATAATACAATTGGAGAGCGGTTCGTAAGTCCATTAAGTACCCTAGACTTACCACACATCAAAGCTCCCTGGTAGGACCCAGTTACACTCTTTATCATCGTAATTGTGACGTATAAACAAACCCATGTGATAGAAAATGGTAAATTGCGCCTGCGCACTGAACTAAATAGAAATAGAACAAGGCAAAGTAGTTATATCTGTAAAAGTCGCCGACATCAAACAACCAAAAGAAAAACAACTAGGCGAAAATCAAAAGAGAAGGTAGGGGGGATTTGCGTGTCATCCTTGTGCAGGGGCCATGCGATTTCTTCTCTGTATCGTTGCAATTTTAGTATATGTATTTCGTAAATAATACAATCGGAAAGAGGTCCGTAATTCCATTAAGTACCATAGACTTACCACACATCAAAGCTCCCTGGTAGGACCCAGTTACACTCTTTATCATCGTAATTGTGACGTATAAACAAACCCATGTGATAGAAAATGGTAAATTGCGCCTGCGCACTGAACTAAATAAAAATAGAACAAGGCAAAGTAGTTATATCTGTAAAAGTCGCCGACATCAAACAACCAAAGGAAAAACAACTATGCGAAAATCACAAGAGAAGGGAGGGGGGATTTGATGTTGAAACATCACTTACACTTTAATG
>NW_008710662.1:1929056-1931783 GCF_000327385.1 Lottia gigantea
CTCAGCGATTATGCCTCGGGAACTTTTTTGTTTGGGCGTGGTCAAAGACCATCAACTGGTTCGCGCTGGGCCAAAGAATTAACAGCCATAGACAACTGTCCTCGTCATAAATCTGTTGTCAAGAAAGATCTATTCGGTAATGTTGTACAGTGTTCATGTGAATATCATAAAGAAAAGGTAAATCTATTGCTTTTCTTTTCAACTTTGACTGTACATGAATTCTAGTCTAGATAGAGGGTTTTTCATCTCATATTCTAAATACAAATGCTATACCGGTGTATTTTTCTATTTCATAGGCCACGACTAAACCCAGTACATCTCATTCGAGCACCATCAGCTACAGTCACCTCGGCAGAAAGTGGGCAGGGGGATATAACGGTACTGGCTGATTAAATACATCCGACACTTTCAACAGAGGTATGGAAATGTTCTATAAATTATAACGATATGAAATCATTTTCCTCATAAGTCAGTAAACAGAGGTATGGAAATGTTCTATTAATTGTAATGATATGAAATATTTTCCTCAAAAGTCAGTAAAGTAAGGTTTTTTTTTCTATTTCTAAGTCCGAACAACCCTCTACTTCTACCCCTTCCTCTTAAGATGTCAAGACGGAGTATGCAAGTCGATTACCAATGGGATGGCAACAGAATATGGTGGAAGCTGACCGTGAGTGGGTGGGAAAATCACTGTTTGTAGCCAAGGGTCGCTTGAAGGATGTATTGCAATTCTGGTGGTTACCCCCTTCACGTTTACACACTGGAATGCCAGATGTCCGGATGTATTTCCAGCCTAAGTTATTCTTGTGGATGCCCCGAAAAATGCTTGGTGTAGATTTCAAGTGCCCGGTGTTTGTGAATTGTGCCGACAATTCCCTCCGTTCAAAGGGCCTCTACGACCGAGTAAGAATGGTCATGAATGTGAAAGAATTTTATTACCTTGCAGCAGAATATATGTACTGTCGAATTTGCTTAGGGCAGTACATATCGTATGACACCAGACTACTTCAACAACTAAGTGATGCAGTAAAGTCACGGTTTCCTGTTCTGCTCACTCACAAGTATGCCTGTGATCGTGCTGTTGTTTCTTTGCAGGAAATACATTCTGAAGAATGGCTTCGACAACAGCTGGTATACATTGAAGACTGCCAGAAACATAGGAAGGGTTTGAAGTCTCTCAGTATCAGCCAACATAGTTATGCTGAAGCACCAACCATGAAAGCTGTTGTTGGAGCTGTCACTATGTGAGGGGTGTTTTCAACCGGATGGAACCTTGAAGGCTATGATAACACCAACCTATGGCACCATATTGAAAATTGATTCAACCAAAAAGGTAAATTATTTCATTTATGTTGAAAGCAGTACAAAAAATGCACAGTAATTTTAAAAAGATGACTTTCCATAAACAAATGTTTGAATTTGATGTATAATTACTCTTTCAGATGTGCAAAAAACTTCAAGGAAAGGCTGCAAACAGTGCTCAATGGGCAACCAATGTGGCAACGAGAGGGGCGAAATTTTGATGTCAGTCCTGACAATTTCTGAATCTATTGATAGTTTAAGGGAGATGGCAGAGGGATTGATGTCAAGATAAGAAAATTCACAGAAAGATCTACCCAAGTGCCTCTACACAGACCGTGAATGCTGCAACCAAGATGGTCCATCCAAGTTTAAGGTACCGTACACACTTACGAAATTGTAGTTATTTAAGAAAAAAACATATTTTATATTCATCATGGCCTTAAAGCTACTTACATGATTTTTTTTTTTTTAAGGTCCTGTTTTCCAAGTGGACAGATTTAAAAATCCGTCTCGATATATGGCATTTTATGCGACGCCTTGCCCTTGGTTGCACTTCAGAGAGTCATCCTTTATATGGCACCTTCATGTCCCGGCTATCCAGCGCCATATTTGAATGGGACAAGGCAGATTTAGCTAATCTTAAGGTATGTGGAGTTAAGTAAAAACTTTCAACTGAAAAAATCAGACTGCCCCTTTAACTTGAAAATCCCTTTTTTTTCTTTTTTTTCGGAGAGAATTAGAGAGGTAAATTATAATTAACATAATTAAGAAAGAAAGATAATCGATGTAAATTCTAATCCGATGACCAGCCTTGTAGTAATCTGAAAATATATTTGAATCATTTCTTTTACGCTATAGGCATTGTCGCAGAAGAACTAGGGGTGTAAAGAAAACAACGGAGGAAATTGAATCCCTTATTTTGAGCTTGACAGGGGTAACAGATTCACTTGGTGTTGCCATTCTGAAGGAAGAGCTCAACACAATCTGGAGCAAGCAGAAAAAGCATGTTGCCTTCATACAAGATATGGAAGGTAAACTAAACATAAAAACTGAAAATCTTTTAATATCTAAACCAGTGAAATAAGTGTCAAATGCTAAATTCGTCTTAATATGTTTGCCTTCTTTATTTGTTTTCTAGGCCTCCAGCTTTATACAGTGACAGGTGACATGTCGAAAGGTAGGGAGAAATTTCCTGTGTATCGCTGTGCCAGAGGTTCCACATCTCTGGAGTCGTTATATATGGCATTTTATGCGACGCCTTGCCCTTGCCCTTGGTTGCACTTCAGAGAGTCATCCATTATATGGCACCTTCATGTCCCGGCTATCCAGCGCCATATTTGAATGGGACAAGACAGATTTAGCTAATCTTAAGGTATGTGGAGTTAAGTAAAAACTTTCAACTAAAAAAATCAGACTGCCCCTTTA
>NW_008710662.1:1931833-1932675 GCF_000327385.1 Lottia gigantea
CCACAACAAGTCGCTGGTTCCGGTCCACATGATCCCAGAAGAATATACAGGGGAGTTGATTGGAATTGAGTACCTGTACAAACAGAGTGGCTTCTTGTTACCAAAGGATGAAGAGCTTGAAACTGAAATAGATGAAGGCTTTGAAGACTTTGAGGACGACGCGCAACAAGCTCTCAACTTTGGTAATGAGCCAGAGGAAGACGTTCTGCCAGCTGCCCCGGTGTACTCCAGTGACAGTGAGGATGACGAAAAAGACGATGACGATCAGGAAGAGGTACATTACACAATTTTTACTAATCCGTCATGTAGTTTAAAGGAACATCCTTATTGACTTTGTATGTTTCATTGTTGTTGTTTCCTGCATGACTTATTAACAAGTATATTTTTGTAGGAAGAGGAAGAAGAGGAACTATCAGTAAGTGTTGACTCTCGAGGTATTCCTGGCTGGGATAAGGTGGAGGCCCTAGCACTGGCATTGATCCAGCTCAAAGGCATCAGCATCACAGCTGCTGAGGCTAATAATATCAAACAGTTGTTTGATGTTTTGCTGGATTTTGACAGGAGGCCAATCAAGTATGCAGCCAAGGTCAAGAGGCCATCAAAGGTACGCTTTGCTAGATCAAAAGGTGTATTTTTTGGTGTAGATGCTGTCATAAGGTAATTCTTAAGAATTTGAAGAATTCCCTGTCTGTCCTTTACTGCCTCTCCTTCTCTTATTCTCTTCATGATAATGCATAGGGTTTTATTTTGTTTTTTCCAGCAGGTTTTCTTTCAGCAGGTTCTCCAACCTCCTCTCCAACCAAGAGCAGAGTTGTAGAAGTTATCGGGGATCCTCAGAGTCG
>NW_008710662.1:1940330-1951420 GCF_000327385.1 Lottia gigantea
CCTCACATTTACACATGGCTGGTGCATTAGCTGCATTCAAAACCAAAAGGTAAGCACCGGATATAACGTCAAACAATTATGAATTCCATATTAAAATGTAGGATATCATAATGTTCATTTACTGCCATTATCTTGAAATTTTTAATCGCAATCGTGGGCAGAAGATTGTTAAATCAGTGGAAATGTGGAATCAATGCCAATTGCTACTATTATAATTCCAAATGTATATGTAATATAATGGAGTGTCGTGTTTAAAAATCTTTGTGTTTACAGACCAATACGGTTACAGATTAAAATGGAGGACAGCTTTGAATCGACAGGGAAACGTTTTCCGGTTTTAGCTAAGTATGAGGTATTAAGTTTTAATTGAGGAAGTAATATCCATTAAACCTATATGAGAATATTGCTCTAATCCTAAATCATTATTTTTGATGCATGAATATAATAATCAATCCAAATAATCTTTTTTGGAAATCGGAATGTGCTACTAGTAGTAATGTGAACCCGTGCAGCAAATCACAAAACGAATCCTCTCAATATTTGACGGCACGTTTTGAACTTTTCTGTATGTAACGTCCAGTTTCATGCCACTAAGTTTGTAGATTAAAACTTTCAATGATTACATAATGTTTCATAATGTGGATGTATTTTTTCTAGGTTGGTCATGATGAATATGGTAAAATTAATGTTGTCATATTGGATGTTTACTGTGATATGGGATGGAAATCGTATTGTGCTGTTTTCGCTTTAGAAATCAACAAGAAAATTGACCAAGGTTACCATTCGTCCAATTTTGACAATGGCCATATTAGGCAAATATTAATTTGAAATCAAGTCAGACGTTGGTTTCAATCAACCGATTTTTAGTTTTAATAAGTTTCTTAAGACCATTTCATGAATTATCTGGAGTATTTTAGACTGCCACTGTTTTTACTGCATTGGAAAAATAGTTAAAAATCATGAATGGAATAAATATAACTCATAATGATGATGATACGTTAATTGTAAATTATTTCAGGATATGATATAGATAATTGGTTAATACGGGTACATTTAGTTAATACAAACAAACCACCTAATGCAGCATGTCGTAGTCCCGGTAAGTATCATGACTTTCTGAACAAATGAGACCTAGCTATACTCTGTTAGAATCGCTCTTCGCTTCCCCGAAATCCAACACACGTGAGGATTTCCCATTGACTTGATCTCGATTCATTGGTATATCGTCACAGATTCTGAATACAAATGGTATGTTGGTTGTATTGCTTTGGGTTGTACTTCATACCGGGTCATGTCGCTGAAGCACGAGGACCTTATTTTATCAAACCTTCAAGTGACTTATGTCGATTTATGTTTGTAATTCGAACAATATCTTTCTTTTGTTACAGGTTCATTTCCTGCAGCATTTATAATAGAATCTATAGTAGAACATGTTGCAAGTGTGGTAAATACAGACCCTATCACTGTCAAAGAATTAAATTTATACACCAACGGAAAGGTATCAATTATCTACTTAAAATATTACGATTGGTGTTGATAAACGCTTGATCCGTTTATTCTTATTTTTAGTTATGATCGGGTTCAATTATTTTCATCAACCCTTTATGTTATTTTAGATTGATTTGAATGGTGAAACACTGGTCAACTGTACATTACCCAAACTGTGGACAGTCATAAAAGAGTTGGCTGATGTTCAGAAACGTCAAGACATGATAACCACTTTTAATAAAGTAAGTCTCAAGGTTTCATTTCATTACACGTTCATACCGAAATACACCAGTTTTTAAAACTTGTTTTATTATTGGTAGCATTTTACTAGCAGCATGTAACGGTGCATCATCGCCTATATATTGTCTTTCTTCAGTATTATTGCGTATACAAAATACAAATACTTTGTTCAGTTTAGAGGATAGAGTATACACAAATTTTCTTGCAAATTATTATTTTAGAATAATGAGTGGAAGAAGAAAGGCATCACAATGACTCCAGTAAAATATGGTTTGAACCCAAGTTTCTTTCGATTTTCTTGTGAGATCTCTATATATTCATCTGACGGTACAGTAACAGTTAGTCAAGGTGGTGTTGACATGGGTCAGGGATTGTATACCAAGGTAAGATTTATTTTATTATCATTACCTATGATCACTTATCTTCACAATGGTAAAAGTCTTCATCTTGTATCTTGACTGCAATGGCTCACTTTCTTGTTTCATGAATACAGCCAGTGAGAGCCCTCGAATTCATGCGCAATTTATTTTTTCTTTGGCTCTGATTGGCTGTATTGGCTAGAGTACAACCGTGAAACAAGAAATTTGGGCCATTGCAGTCAAGGTATAAGAAGAAGACTTAATACTTTGACCATTGTGAAAATGGTGATCAGCATAGCTGATTATTTCTCAATTGAAACTCCAGTGAACATCCATGATAAGTAGCATCTACATATTGTTTGAAGTAACCAATCAGATTGTTAAAAGGCTTCTAAGGCATATCAAAAAGTCACACTTAAGCTTCTTTGTCCAGAATTTAACTTCGCTGAATGGACTTGCACCAAATAATAATAATAATAAAAATAAATACATAAACCATTCAATATGTGTTATATACATTGTTCTAATTCGTAAATTATTTTTCTTTTGAAAGGTTGTTCAGGCAGTAGCAGCGACTTTAGGAATTTCTATTAGTTTGATTCAAACTCGTCCAACTAATACTTTCACATCACCTAATAATCGACCTACAGCTAATAGTGTTGGTAGTGAATTGTGTGTTCAGGTAAGTTGAATAGATGAAAATCTCTGCTTTGCATAAGATCAAAGTTTTTGTACACTTTTACTTTTCTTCATTAGTTCTAAATAGACGGTGCAGAAAAATAGGATTTCAAGAAGCTAAATGAAGATTCGTATAGAATTCAACTATATCAAAAGTAGGCCAGAGCAAAAAAACAATCGACATAATGAAATTTAATCGTGGAATATGTCAGACTGACCAGACCCAGTTGCTGCTCTTAAGCAAAATATGCAAATGGAGCTGTAATGTGATATTTTATGTACATATATTTCTTAGGCAGCAATAGAATGTTCTAAGATATTAAATGAAAGGATGGAACCAATGAGAATAAAGAAACCAGAGCTGGATTGGAGGAAACTCGTATCACAATGTAATATGAATTCTATTGAACTCACAGCAAAACACACGTATGTATATGTTATAAAATACACGTATGTATAATTTGTATATATTAAAAAAAAGTATGTTTTTTAAAAAAACATATGTATGTATATAAAAAAAACACACGTATGTATATGTTATAAAATACACGTATGTATAATTTGTATATTAAAGAACACACGTATGTATATTAAAAAAAACACATGTATATTCAGATGAAAAACACGAAAGACGGTTTAGACCTTTTAATAATTAATTCTATATTGTCATAAAACACGTTTTAATCTGATTATCTGATTCAGAAGTTTTGTTAGTTTTTTTTAATGTGGTTTATATGTCCTCTACAGACAAAAAAAAAACAAACAATACATCTTCCAAATGTTTCGTTCTGCATTATTTCTGTAAACGTTTGGAACTGCATTTCTTTCAGATGGATCTGAAGTAATCTAGATTTTGTGAATTATAGATCTATTGTATAATTTTGATATAGGTATTATGGTTCGAAAGACGAAGATAAAGAGTTTAAGTACTCGACCTATGCCGTCGGTGTCACAGAAGTAGAAGTGGATTTGTTAACGGGAGAAAATCAAATTACAAGAGTAGATATGATGGTGGACTGTGGCGATAGGTAAAGTCTTTAGTGATTCATTGTGCTATAATGCCTCGGACATAACCTTATTATGTCATGGAACTAATAATTTTGATCATAGAATGTGCATTGTGACATTCGGATCTGAAAATGGGCTCTTTTACTTGAAGGTCTGCTACTCTAATATGTTTTCTGGTAACTGTCGAAAGTACTTGAGGGACAAAAACTCATTTGAACAATATTTGATTAAAATGGACGACACTGTTCCTAAATTTCCAACTGCGACACTATTTCGATTGCGAAGTGAGATACTGCAACACTTGCCTCACTTGCTTTCTGAGACACTCCAATGACACTATCTGTTGTTCAAAAAAGCGGCTACATAAAGAGAACAATTCAAGTGTCACCATGTTGCATTTTAGAAAAAATGTTGGATATCGTCAACAGTTGGTTTCATCTAATTTTTTTTTGCAGTTTAAACCCATTGATAGACATAGGTCAAATTGAAGGAGCGTATGTGATGGGATTAGGGGCTGTTTTACTAGAAGATATCGTGTATGATCCAGAATCTGGGAAAGTATTGAATAATGGAACATGGGTTAGTTTGTAAATAATTAAGATTTTCATCATAGCTGACGCGGTATCCACGGCGCCCCTTTTACCTGGGTTTGTACTTAATCCCAACCGACCAACTGGAAGTTAAATACGGCGTAATAATTAGCATATTTTATTTCGTTTCCTTGGGTGGTACGGTTGTTCGGATGAGCTTTTATTCCAACACCTATGGTCTTTTTATCATAGAGATCATTGGTTTCTATATTACATATAAGCAGTTATGATAAAATTCTATAGAATTTTCGTGGATATGAAGCTATGAGCTCATTAGTCTGAATTTCATATTTCAATACTTGGATTCAAAGAAATCTACGAAATAAGGTTCAGAATTTACATTAGGAACGACCAATTAATGTTGTTAGCATTTGATGTTCATACTTTCTTGAAGTTGTTTTAATAACAGTACACATATTCATATATTATTAAGTTTAATCTGAAATACTTTGTAGGATTACAATCCACCTACAAGTAAAGATATACCTATTGATTGGAGAATACATCTCTTACCAGATTCACCTAATCCAGATGGTATAAAAGGTTCTAAAGGTATCAATAACCTTACAGAAATACTAATTAGTCGACTGTACTAACGTATTTCCACATTCTACACTTTATCCCAAAAATAAAGAAATCGGACCGACAAGGTTGCGATTCAGCATAAGACGATTTGTATAATAATATATAATGACATGGATTGCCCTGCTGTTAGACCTCCGTGGTTTCGTGTTGTTCTGCTGAAACCTAATTATGCGTCCAAACAGAGAAGCAAGGTTTATCTGACTGTTACATTTTGCTCTCTAGAATGTTATCTGAATTCGACGGGTCTGACAGACCAATCCATAGAAATCAATTTTTGTATACATTTTGTTTAGAAATCGTTTTGAATAATAATTTCAGCTGTTGGAGAGCCACCAATACTGCTATCAACAGGAGCATTATTTGCTATCAAACAGGCAATACACCATTTTACTAAGGAAAAGGACGTAAACGTGTTTTCTAAATCAGGTAGGTATAAACAAGTAAACTACACGAAGGTTTTTTTCTACAATGTCAATAATGGTGGAATTCAAATGGAATGCATTTCTGTATGAAAAACTACAATTTTATTGTTTAAAGATACAAAAGCTGCACTATATAGCTTAATGACAGCGAACAATCCATTTAGCCCTAGGTGACGCCAGGTTACATTGCAAATGTTATGGGTTGCTGATTTTATATATCTTACTTTTGAGAAGAAATTGAGAAAAAACACTCTTTCAAAGTAACAGGTAACAAAATGGCTCTTTTCGTCCCTTCATAGCGCATTGCATTTAACACTATAATAGTAGCTAAGAAATGTTTATAACGTATTTGAGGTTAAGTATAAAAAAAATAATATGCTAACAATACGTAATATATTTTGGTTTTTCAGAAATACCATTTACAGTTGAAAAAGTACAGCAGGACTGTGATGTTCAAATTAGCGATTTATTAAAAATGTAAATAATATTTAAAAATATATTCTTTAATGACGAAAAGTCGTTATGTTAATTTGTAGAGAAACCATATTTTCAATCTGAAAAGTGCTACTGATTGATCAAATTGATCCCCGGCTGTGGTTTAGTATATATTAAGACAACTATAAGGAATTCTAATTGTTGATTGTCCTAATTCTGATTAGGCATTCATTGCAGCCACTATTAACTGAAAAATAAATGCAATATACGTATGTCTAATGGTAGAACCACTATTTTGTTTAAAATAAAAAAAATAGTTGGGTGACGAGAATATCGTTATGCAGTTTTAATCCTTGTTTTAGGAATTTCATTTAGTTCCTTTTCCAATATTTTTATAAAAGAGTCCTGTTTACCGGTAGCTCAAATTGCCATTCTTTATTTCAATTTTAATATAAATATTTAAGAATTAATTCTTGGTACATAAACGCAATTGATAAGCGTGACAAACTTGATAAATAACCATCCTTACCTTAGACACGTCGTCATTTCCTGTATTTACAATTTTATTGAAGTTCTCTGAAATTATATGAATATATTGGAATCTGAAGAAGATCATAGAAAATCGTTTATGAAATCCGGCATTGGCATTAAAAGGTCGAGTAAAATATATACATGATAAATGAACCGGATTATTTCATTTTGCAAAATTTCTGTTGGTTTCAATTTATTTGTAGATACGGTGGTAAATATACTTGAAGAATCATCCAGATCTACATTGTCATAAGATATTAAAAATGTTCCATCTAATCATGCTAATAGTTGCTAATATGTTGCTGGTCTTATTTTCATAGTAATTGATAAAAAGTAAAAGGGGAATATACTTATGAAAATCAGATTTTCTAATAGCAGAAATCCAAATTATGTCTTCAAATCTAATCCAATAAACCGTTAGTTTCGTATATATTGACGTAAGATAACGGATAACCTACTATATAGTGAAATAACTTTAGCACAACTCTGTATAAAATCTTCTTCTGATATTAAACCATCTGAGGTTCCATATCTTTTACTGATTGCTGCTAGTAATTTAACACTCATGTTGAAATCTACGTAATGAAGCAAAATAACTTGTGTATTTTAATGAAATTACTATTGCAAGAGAGATCAATTAAAGCTTTCATGCTCTAACTTAGGTAAAAGTATAATGGAAAAAAAGAAATTGAGATTGCTCATCCGCCATCGGACCTCCATGATTCCTGCTGTCGCCATAGTTGTTCGAGACATAGGACTACCAACTACACACTAGAAAAACACTATTAGGGTACACCAATCAGTCACTTGATATAAAATTACGAATATAACAATTTAGTAAGTACTTACTTAGTTTTTTATACAGAAACCTTAAATCAGATAGTTTCACCTTTCTAGAAGCGTTAACTATCTCAAAATCTAATAATGTAACCTACAACACATATATATAAATATAAATAAATAATTGATAATGTTTATATGAAAAATAACTTTTCCTGTCATTTTTGTATGTGTATTGAAGGACGATTTCACAACAAAAAGAATCACTTCATCTAATAGGCTTCAAAAAATATCACTCTTTTCACGTATGGAAAAGTATAGGGAATCTATACATTAAAGATGGGTTTCCTTATCTTTTTAGTGTCAAATTATTTGACAAATTGACGTTCTTAATGAATTATCATGTTAATGATATCTTTAACCAATCATAAATGCTCATGTACGTACAGTCTGGATTAACAAGACTTTTTGACCTTTATTGATCAGTCACTCATCGGAATTCTGCTGTTATTCTCTTCTAATGTAGCTAATTATGAATAAATTATGGACATGTGGGACAAACTGGTATTTTTTAAAGTCAAATGGTATTTTTCAAAGTCAATAGAATACCTCTACTTTCTATTCATACAAGTAGTGCATCTTCACTTTTATCAATGAAAATAAGGGAACCCATCTTTAATTATAATTCCTTTCATAAATATCTGCTGATCCGTTTGGTTCGGCCTCTGAGCTTTATACTGCATACCGCACATTTACCTTTAAATCGTGTATAAATTTCCAGATTCTTTCTGTCGCATGTTTGCCAACTTCAGTTTTGCCTGGGTGGGACTGTAGAGCATGTTAAGAAAGTTACATTTATACAATGACATATAAGTCATTTTCTTCAAATTATGATATTAGTGGTTACCCCAACATAGAATTTTATTTTTCATGCGAGGTTTGGTTGGTAAATATTATCATAAAATAAGATTGTATTCAAGTTTATCAAGGTATAACAAACATTATTATTTTTCATCGGGTCCTTAAATTTAAATTGTCTCAGTCATTCGTTCGAGATGTGGCAATTGAAGGTCAAATTAAACGAACTGTAAATTTTGAAGGATACAGCGAAATATAAGGCTATTAGACATCTACTGGTCTCCAGTGTAAATCCATCTTCACCATTATACTCTGAAAAAGAAATACATGTGCATGTATCATCATTAAAAATTATTTCAAAACACCCCTTCACGTATCAATGAAGTATTTGTAACATAATAATATGGATCATGTATATATTTGTTTCTGTACAAACAACGAATCAGGTAACAACATTCAGGTATCCATTTATTATAAAAATAACCACAGATAATTGGTATAACAAAACAACTTAAGATATCGAATCTCTTTTAGATTCGCAGCAAACAAATTATTTGAATTCATACCTCTCTTCTTAGCTTCACTGATGATTTGCTGCAACCCAAAAGCATTTACTGAACGTGTTTCTTCATCTGAATACTTCTCGAATAATTCTTCAATAAAGTGTGGTTCAGACGGCTGTTCAGGCAACTGAAGAAAACATCAGATTTTTCAAATACCCTCACTCAATGTGCAGTTGATCATAGAGGGTACAGACCGTTTTGCTGCTTTTGTACGATTTTAACAGTTGCTGTTTGCATTTGCAAAATATGAATCTTTTACGATGACGATAGCGATGACTTAGCTAGTATCTTTCAGAATGTTGAATTAATCATTAAGATAAAGATATACATACTTCAATTGGTCCTGTGTCTTCATCAACAGATCTGAAACCAAATACAATTTATATTTTTCTCTTTTATTTGAATAGCTTTAAATTTGTTGGTGTGGATTGAATCTACCAAACATACTATTATTAGGTTACATCTGATTAAAAACCTTGATCAATTCCGATCATCAACACCATCTATATTCGATTCGTGTCCTGATTCAAGAAAGCATACAAGATCAGACATAATTTCCGTTTAATATCATAAACTTTCATAGGCCTACTTAAATTTTGTTTTTGATGGCGATTCTTCTTTTTACCTCAGTAGATCATCTTTTCAAAAAAGATATTACAACGAGTGTATAGAATGCATCTGGCTTTTACTTACACTACATTCACTGTTTTTTCTGTAAATATTCTGAGGATAAAGTTCGCCTCCATCCCCTTGTCACGAGTAAATGGAATGACAAAATATGTCCCTGCCTCCAGTTCAAATCTGAACACCATGTCACGCATCGGTGTGATATACACGTTAAAGGTTCTAATCCAGATAGCGTTTCGTTCGTCATATAGTCGGTCAACATCAACACCATCTTTCAACTAAAACATAATATAAAGGGATTGTAAAGAGGTTTTCAAAACTCTTTATGTGTATCGGAGACACTGATAGCATCAAGTTGCACCCATTCCGTCATTTGTGGTTATTGCAATTCCAGTAAAACTAACGCGTTCTATGATTTCACTAGAGGGGAACTGCATAGATGTTATAAGTAGCTTCTAGCTCCCCTCTAGTGACGTCATAAAACGCGTTATCTTTGGTGGAATTGCAAGAACCACAGACGTCGGAATGAAATTGGAATGATGACAATTGGAATGGTGCAAATTGAAGCTATCAGTGTCCTCGATACACATTTTTTAGAAAATTTCTTTACAATCCCTTTAATTAAAATGTGTTAAAAGGGGGGTGGGGGGCTTGTAAATAATAATAATCAACATTCAAGTTTGAGAACCTAACAAGAACAAACCAGCTTTATATCATATGACCAAAATAGAATATCTTTTAAAATGTTACAGTACATCATAAAAGACCTAAGTAGATAGCATATGAGATATAAATTAAACAACAAACAAGATAGCAATCGTAATAGAATTAGTATAGTATATTTAACAAGGCGAGATCAATAAAGAACACAAAGATGCATGCTTCATACGTCATAGAAACAAACATATCTTATTAATAGACAAATGTAGTATATCTTACAAAATCAAAGTAACAATCATATCTTTCTTACACGACCATAGTAGCAAGCATACCTTACATGCTCGAAGTATCAGGCATACCTTACACAATCAAAGTATAGCAAGCATGCCTTACTTGATATAAGTAACAGGCATACCTTACACGATCAAAGTAGCAAGCCTACCTTAGAAGACCAATAGAAGCATTTCTTACAAGGAGAAAATAGTATAACCAACCTTAAATATTTCAAACGAAATATATACTTTCTTATTTTTTCTGAGATCATCTGCAGAAAGGTATCTGGCTAAGGATATAATTACTGTTTTACTTGGATCCATGTCTCTCTTGATTATTTTAAACTGAGGATTGGTCCAAAATTCTGTTAATTGAAACATAAAATAACTTAACATATTTAAAGGATAAAAATGTATCATTTTGAAGTTTTGAATGTCATGGCCCCTCTTCTAATCAGAAAATATCAGAAAAAAGCATTAAAGAGTATTTATAACTAAGAATCATGTCTTTAAGCACGATCTCAGCTCAACCATTAAGGTAGCGAGATAGCTCTGACGGAGACAACTTAGGTTGTCGCTGGGGGATTTGGTGTACCAGATTTGAAGTCTCTATGAGGAAAGACAATTTTGACACTCAATTTTCAATACTCATAACACACATTCAATAGTCAATTCAATGTAAATTATGTCCATACCATCGCCATCACGATATTTGCCACCAGATGAAATATATTTTACCCACGAACCAGTAAACTGTCGAACTTCCCATTCTTGTTTCCTCTATTTAATATAAGAAAAAATAAGTTTAATAACCTAATATTAATTTGAACACTTTCTGTGAATTTAAAAGTCATAAGGTTGCAAGCGTGTCATGAAGTATCAGTTTCTTGAAAACAATGACTAATCACAGGCATCTGTTTCTATCAATATTCGACTCTCTCTATATTAGTATATATAAGCGAATGTGGCTAACACTTGCCACGACCATCTCCGC
>NW_008710662.1:1951470-1954686 GCF_000327385.1 Lottia gigantea
CGGATCGAGAGCAAGTTCTGATGTTAAAGCATCTGGAGTTAAATGTGTACAATAAGCATAGTCAAACTGTTTCACAAAATCCTTTACACTTATCCTTAAAAATGAAGTGAAACAGATGGTTTATTATACCATCTGACCTACTAGATGATGTACATATCAGCCCATTACATCACGAATACGGGTTTTGACATGGTCTTAGTATGACGAATGGGGGCGTGGTTTGGACACGATGATATCAGCGCACTGACAGGGTCAAAACCCTATTGAAAAATCCGAAAGGTGTGTTTTCACCAAAACCGAGATTAAACACTGGAAATACATATGCTGGAAAGTAATGCAGGCTACATGCCTTAGCAAACAATGATTACGCTGATAAATACAGGCGCATAGTATATAATGTAAGTAAATAAACCACGCCTGAACAGGTTTATATTTATCAAATTAGCTTCATAAAACCATTACAGACCTTGATGACGTTATCAATCCGTCATGAAGATGATGAAAGGGCAAAATGAAATTTCGGATGATTATTCTTACCAGAATTGGCCATCCAAATCTTGTGAATATTCCAGTTTTCTTTTGATATCAAGAGATATGTGGTTCCACTCATCAGAACTGAAATTTCAATGTGAATGAAATAATTCACAATATTTTTGAATAACAAATAATTTCAAAAATATGCCAACATAATATATGTATACATTTGGAAAACAATAAATACTCTCTGAAAATGGGGACTTCTACATCCGTTCAGTTCACAATTAGATTAAACTTCAATTCACATTCACATAGTACTTACTTTTCGCTCCATGCTCCATTCCATTCCATATGGCCGGCATTTCTAGCATTGGGATCTCTCATCAATAACAATGTAACATAATCATATTTATATTCTATCTGAAAATACAATGTAGTCTTGATATAGTTGTCCTGTTTCTTAATAGATGAATTAATTGGAGGATAACTTTGTAGTTTTTAATCAACCCTTTTGTTTAACAAATTCAGTTTGATCAATAGATATAAAAATAAATAACATGCTTTAAAAATGTTAGACTGCAGCTATAATTTACGACGTTTTTGATAAAGAAAATTTTGCACACTCCCCCTTGAAACTTCAGCATCGAAGTAAGTAAGTGGATGTAGGAGAATATTAAACATACAAATCATACCTCTACAATTTTTATAATACTGTAAGCATGTTCATCCATTAATTTCGTATATTTTCTTTCCGACCTTTCCTCGTCTGTCCAAAACGCCCGATTCTGAAAGAAAACATCAGTCATATCATGTTTTTTTTTTAAATATAATTATGTTGCGTTATTCAATTTCATTAAAACTATTTTCAACAAATAATGTATTATTTTAACGATTTGGGCAGATTTGTTCATAAAAATAAAATAATATATAATATAATCACTTACGATAATCCCTGCACCAAGCATCGTATTCATTTTGGTACATTTAAGAAGTATGGCAGATAAATGTTCCATCGTTTTCACATATTCATTTGTAGGTTTTGGTGGTAAATTTAAAGTTTCGCCAATGCCACCAGTTAAATCAACCAAAGCTTCGCTTATAAGACCCCCATCTAATGCACCATAGCATGAATACAATCTGAAAAATTATGGTATTAACACTAGAGTACTTAGTCTAAATATTTCCTGTGCCATCAATTTTTCAGTTTGTTTGTTGAATGGTAGGAGATTCGGTCGTTGGATTTTAATTCTAAAAAGCATTACAGCTAAAATTGACCAAAAACTTACTTGGCATATGCTTTCTCCAGCAAAGGACACCAGAATTCGTTTGGTTGGGCATGGTTTTTACAGTAAATCAATCGGCCGCGTTTACTTGTAGGTAATCTGTCATCTATAATAATTTCCTTCCATTCGCCATCGTACCAAAAATAAAAACAAACCACTCCTGAAAATATTTATACCAAATAAGCATTAAAAGCTGCATGGACTGTACCAAGGGGTGATGATCTAACAAACCCAGTGGGTAGTGATATCAGGTTTTCTAGAATGGTGATAACCCTGTGTAGTTTGCGATCAAGTGTGCCTTTTATTTCAAGTTATTTAGTCTATTCAGTTCCTGGTCGTTTTCTAATAGTTTTCCTGTTCGGTTAGCAGTCATTTTACGCTTTCTCTTTTAAATCGTTCCGTGCATCTTTTCGTTTCATATCGGTTCATGTTAAAGAAGGTAACTCGCCCATAAGTTTTTGTTTAGTTTGTTTAAAATAGTTTTTATTTAGCCTCAATTTGAAAATTTGTTCACTTTGCCTTCATTTCAACTTCACCTTCTCTGCTTCACCTCACTTCTGATATGAAAACATATATATTTATCAAATCTTTAGGAAGTACTGTTAAAGTTATAATTACGCATTATATTACAGACCTGTTTGATCCAACTCTTGATCTGGTACAACCCTTTTAAACAACACTTCATCTGTAGCAATAGTAGCAACAACGGAAATAAACCAACAGTTACCTACAAAATGTTTATACTAAGTAATATTTTGATCTTGACAAACTCTGACATAGACATTGATAATTTCTAGGATAAAGTAGAGTAATTGCTGATAGGAATAAATTCAAGTTTTTGCTCGCATCATTAATATAACTATATAAAAACTCTTTGCAAATGAATTGAATTTTGACAACCAATAATTTATTCACTTTACTTTTAGCTTATATCTTAAAGTTCGGATCATATTTACTACCTATATATGAAATATTGAACTCACCAAGTTGACCTTGAGTAATATCATCATACTTGGCACCACCAACTATAAACTTAGCATTGTCTTCAATATCCTGTATTTAAATATGTTTAAATTTCAAATTACATTTTACTTTATTACTAATTGATAAGGAAATTGTCAGAGAGATGTCAAGTCTTCGGGCATTTGGGAATCTAATAGACTTTGTTTTCAACATGATATTTTCTTGTGATACGTCTCCAAAATCCATTACAACGGGATGTGATATTTGGATCGCAAGATATAATAGATTACACTTCTAGGATATAAATAATGTAACTTAACTTAGGAACATAGGGACAGTTTTTCATATTGGCCTGTATTATTAACATAACAATGACACATTTATAGATAATTTACATCTACATTACAATGATAGTAACATGATAAATATGAATGCTATTTTCAAGGAAGCAGTGAAACCTAATAGTAAATGACCACGGCTCAATGACATCAAT
>NW_008710662.1:1954736-1957677 GCF_000327385.1 Lottia gigantea
GTATCACTTATTTGAAGAAAGTATCTAAAATATGTGTCGTATAATGTGTTCCCAGGCTATATTCAGGTAGTTTTAACGAACAACGAGTTAAATATTCACTATGCAAATATCATAGTCAACTGCGCTAACCACGGTTTTGTATTGTATAAAAGGCAATGTTGAACATATAACATTTCATTGAGGAAGCTAAAAAGCTTTGGTCAAAGTGACTCTAAAATGTAGATGAATGTCAATATGATAATCAGAGATATGATTTATATCTAACTATAATCTACAATCAGGGGTAGGGGTATCCGTAAACGAGGTGGGTGGGAATTATTATATTACGAATTTGCGACTATTAATACACTCAGATAACTATCAACATTGAATGGAAGTAATTAAAATATTCATAAGGTCTAAATGTTTCGAAAGCTGTTTTCGGGAAGTGTTTTGTAAGTTTTTGGTGCTGCAAAAGTATTTTGTGGGAGCCATTAAATATAAGATGGAGCGACCCTAAATAATACTCGACTCTGACGCCCATAAAAATGCTCTTGAATAATAATAATATCCTTCTGTCCTACCTGAGGTCTTCTCCACTCAAGATCTTGACCCCATAATCCTTGAAATGTCAAAGAGCTCGAGCTTGCAGGGAACTCCGGATCTTCGTATGGTCTGCCACTTCTCGTTGCCTCATCTTTAATTCTTCGAAACTTTTCAGAGAACATCTTTGATTAATCACTTTCCAATACTGATCGGTTTATAATGCATTACAAATCAAAGGTTATGATTACGTTAACGCCTCCATAGTATATTCACTAGTAAAAATCTCAACACTACTATTATTCAAACTTCAAGTATATGAGATTAAAACAGGTTTGGTTGGTATGTATTGTAAATACAAGAATTGGAAAGTTTTTTTTTTTGTGTTTTGACAGATAGGTTCAAACATAATAGACATATAATGACACGACGAGTCCTATCGAATACCATTACTAGGATTTTCGCTCATAAATTTGTCCGTGTTGAAACTACAAATGTCTTTTTCTTAGTCATGTTTGTTGAGGACGTGTAGTTTGGGTGTGAGCTGTGGACTGCTATGATTAACAATATATAAATTTAATATAACCGGAATAAGAAATTATGATATTTTTTAGTTTACACGATCTATTCTGCATGTCCTGTATCTTTATCAGTCAAAAATCTAATGCAATCTCATCGTATAAACAATATGGGTTTTGACGCGTGGTCTTATTAATCCGTATTAAATTACGCCCACTACCCTTCGGATTATGGGCGTGGAAATGAGATTGGTGCTATTTAAATCTGACAAATAAGATCGGTAGAACACAAATGTCATGTAAACAAAACACAAAATGCCGCCATCCGTTTGAAAAGATTAGAACACATTCTTGCCAAAGTCGAAAATCTCAATTCTGTACTTCCCATATAAATCAAAACATTTAATGATTCGCTGCTTTCGTTTTGTTTACGTCCGCAAACAAAATACCGGTACATTAAGGGGTAAACAAGTAGAGTTATCAGCTACCAGAGGAGAGTGTTGGTTTTTGCTCTTTTGTTATGTGTATACTAATAAATGACTCATTCATTGAAACAAAAGATTGGTAGTTTTAATTTGTGTATTACGTTACATAATAACATGCATCTTTATTTTCTGTTGTAATGTCTATTACTGCTGGATTGGCTCTATAACCCTAGACTAGTATATGTTAAGTTAATATGATACAGACCTTCGTGTCCAAACCACAGCCCCATTCGTCATACTTCCTCGAGACCGTGGTAATACGAGTGGGAAAAATTATGTATTCATAGATAAATATTGTCCAATCAAAGTGGCCCCTGCTGTCTAGGTAGTAAAATTTCAGCCAATCAAAACAAATCACTCGTTATGACGTAAACAAAACGAAAGCGTTGATTTTTCATTTCTGTACAGTACAGAATTGATTAAGATTTTCGGTAAAGAATTGAAGCCGAGAGAAAATCAAACCTTACTTTAGGATATTTTACTTGAAAAGAATATGTTATTATCTCTTCAAACGGGCGGCGACAAAGCGATGTTGTGTTTTACTTACATGACCTTATTTCCATTCTACCGATCTGATTGGTCAAATTTAACTAGCACCAAAACGAAGTGTAGTGGGTTAAGTTTAATACGGGTTAATAAGACCATGTCAAACCACTACCAACAACTACCTAGTTTGCGATATCAGCATCCGCTGGAAGCGAACGTTAACTTGTCATCTACCTACCTACCATGTCACACCTCGTATTAGTGATACGATGGATACGGACTACCGAGGAACGGAGTTGTCTTCGGATACTAGGGTTGGAAATTAGTCTGTGGATATTAGAATCTAGCCACCAATAGCGAACAAGGAACCAACAAACTGTTCAGAAATTATCTATAGTACAAACAAAAATTGTACCTCTCTGGTCAAAATTGGCCGAGTTATGGCCATTTTAGGTCAGGGGTGGTGTCGGCGGTCTGTCTATAGCGATTTTCTGCACTGTATTTTCAATGGGGTGAAGACCAAAACTTTGACAGGCTCTCGTTCGAAGGCTATCAGAGCTGGAAAGTTGAAATTTGCACTGAAGGTACACACCTATTGGAAGTTGTTATGTTGCAAATTTCAAGTCTCTACCGTGAAAACTCTGCCTGTTACAGCACTTTGAAGTTCAGATTTTTTCCCTAACCAAAATATAAGCAAATTTCCCTCTTGAAAATTCGGGTGGAACTTCTAAGTCGATTTTCCCGAAAGATTTCAAAAAATCCGAATTTCTGTTTTCGACTGAAATAGATAGAAGACATGTTAAACTTCCGTTTGCAACAAAAATTATACCACTGGGGTCAAAATTGGCGAAGTTATGGCCATTCTAGTGAGGGGGTGGGGGTCGGCGGTCCGCCTATAGGGTCTCATTGCACTGGTTTGGGTGAAGGCCC
>NW_008710662.1:1957727-1962406 GCF_000327385.1 Lottia gigantea
ACAGTCGAAAACAGAAATTCGGATTTTTTGAAATCTTTCGGGAAAATCGACTTACAAGTACCACTCGAATTTTCAAGAGGGAAATTTGCTTATATTTTGGTTAGGGAAAAAATCTGAACTTCAAAGTGCTGTAACAGGCAGAGTTTTCACGGTAGAGACTTGAAATTTGCAACATAACAACTTCCAATAGGTGTGTACCTTCAGTCTGAGACTGAAAGTGCTGTAACTGGTAGAGATTTCAAGATGAAATTTGGACCACAACAACTTCAGATGGGTGTGTACCTTCAGTGCAAATTTCAACTTTACATCTCTGATAGTTTTCGAACGACAGACTGTTAAAGTTTTGGCCTTCACCCAAACCAGTGCAATGAGACCCTATAGGCGGACCGCCGACCCCCACCCCTCACTAAAATGGCCATAACTTCGCCAATTTTGACCCCAGAGGTATAATTTTTGTTGCAAACGGAAGTTTAACATTTCTTTTATCTATTTCAGTCGAAAACAGAAATTCGGATTTTTTGAAATCCTCCACTAAAATGGCCATAACTTCGCCAATTTTGACACTATAGGTATAATTTTTGCTTCTAAAGAAAGTTGATCATGTCCCCTATCTATTTCAGTCAAAACCAGAAATTAGGCATTTTTCAAACTTTCGGAAAATTGACTTTGAAGTTTCCCCCGAATTTTTACAGAGGAAAATCGCATATTTTTTGGTTTGGGGAAAGGTTAGAGACCAAAAGTGCTATAACTGGCAGAGTATTCATGATACGAAGCTGAAATTTGGAACAAAACAACTTCAGATGGATGTGTACCTCCAGTGCAAATTTCAACTTTCTATCTCTGATAGTCTTCGAACGAAAGCCTGTCAAAGTTTTGGTCTTCACTCCAAGCAGTGCAACTAGACTCTATAGTGAGACTGCCGACACCCACCCCTCCACTAAAATGGCCATAACTTCGCCAATTTTGACCCCAGAGGTATAATGTTTGCTTCTAAAGAAAGTTTATCATGTCCCCTATTTATTTCAGTCAAAACCAGAAATTCGGCATTTTTTCAAACTTTCGGAAAAATCGACTTTGAAGTTTCACTCGTAAAGTCTCACTTACGAGATTAGGTGAATAGGACTGCGCAGCCGTACAAGTTCATTGTACTGCTATTAGCCGAAGTGACAGGACGTGGTCTTGTTGACTTTCAGTATTTTTCCTGGTAATTATTGACGCGGTCAATAAACTTTAAATTAATTTAATTTAATTTACCAGTGTATGTGTTGCTGACGTTGTTAGTTACTTTATCGTTGTTACGATTGTTATTATGCAGGACGTTTTGGGTTGGAGGTTATCCGCCATTTTAGTTTTGCACACGCTGTGCTTGACTTGTTTACATCGTAACTATGGCTGAGATTCAAGTTTCTCAGGAGCCATTGAAAGAAAAACTAAGGCCGTCTAGAAGCTCGGTTACTGGTTCATCAACTAAAGGTGGAAGAAAGAAAGGTTTGAATTCCGATTCTCCGAAACAGATTGATAATACCACTAATTCTTTACCTGGTTGTAGTACCGGTAACAATAATAACAGCTCGACGAGTGTGTTTAAATCAAATATTTTTGCTTCATCAAAATCGAAAGACGGGCCGTCAGTCGAGCCTAGTAATAGTGACGTTATGTCGATTCTGAAAGCTATTCAGGAAAACCAAACTGCTCAGAACTCTCGTTTCGATAAATTATCTAGTAAAGTTGATGAACTTTACAATAATGACAATTATGACGATTATGATGAAAATGAATTATTAGGCTACAATGATGAAGAGTATTGTGATGATGATTTGGATGTTTTACCGGCGAAAAAAGCCAAAATATCATCTGATATGGAGTTATCTGACTATATTTTTGCCCAGGCGGGGAAAAAGTTGAAAGTGAAAGATTTATGTGATGTTCCAATAAATCAAGACATCTTTGATAAATAACTGGTTCAGAGATGGTGTAGATGATGATAGGTTTAACGAATTGATAAAATCTATCCCCCGTCCTAAAAACTGTGAGACTTTAATGACGGTTAAAACTAATCAATTAGTGTGGGATTTTCTCAGCCAGTCTACACGTACGATGGACAAGCGAATACAGAATGCTCAAACTTCCATTATTAAAGGAGCAGTTTCGTTGTCTAAAATTACTGACACTCTTGGTAGTGGACAATCTATGGATGTGAATCATGTTCCGGAACAGGCAATGGATTCCCTAGCTCCTTTTGGACATGCCAATAAACAATTATGTTTTATTCGTAGAGACATGATGAAACCCGATATGAGGGGCGAGTATTTACATCTATGTAGTCAAAATTTGAAATACACAGACAGTCTGTTTGGTGATGATGTTTCCAAAACTGTCAAGGATATATCTAATTGCTCTCGAATAATTAACAAGATTGGTGCTTTTCAAGGTCGCGGAGGACGAGGAAGGGCTATCCTTGGTAGAGGATTTAGAGGAAGATTTTTTTAGAGGTCATTATCGAGGACGTAGCTCTGGAGGTTCCTATGGTTCATATGGTTCGGACTCAAAACACTTCCAGAAGAGGGGTCAAGGTCGACCCCTCTCCCAACAAGCTCAACAGAAGTAGTTTCTGAGGCAAGTATAAATGCCGGTAAGTTTCAAGCTGGCAGGCTCTGTTTATATGGATATACACGGGAGAAATTAACTTAAGATTATACAATTTTAGATATTGTTAAACATTGCCATTTAGAGTTTGTTGATGGGCTTATCCCTACTCAATATAATTTGCCATATCAACCTATTTTCAGTGAGCAGCATTCAGCTGTAATCACTAATGAGGTTCAAAATCTTCTGGATATGAATGTGTTACAGGAAGTCCAATTTTTGCTTGATGGCTTTGTGTCTACATTTTTTGTTAGACCTAAACCAAATGGTAAATTTCGTATGATTCTCAACTTGAAAGAATTAAATAAATTTATTGTTTGAAATGGATAATTTCGAAACTGCAGTTAATTCAGTAACTCAAGATTGTTTTTTCGGCAGTATTGATTTCTCCAATGCATATTATTCAATATCTATTGCCAAAGAACATAGAAAGTTCCTTAGATTTATGTGGAATGATAAATTGTATATGTACACATGCATGGCTCAAGGGTTAGCTAGTGCGCCTCGAGTTTTCACAAAGTTAATAAAACCTGTGTTCTCAACTCTTCGTCGTCTTGGTTTCATCAACACTGCCTACATTGATGATTCTCTATTACTAGGGGATACAGTTGAAGAGCGTCAGAATAATATTTCTGCGACTATTGCTGTTGTGGAGAGTCTAGGGTTTGCAGTTAATTATGAAAAATCTGTCCTCAAACCATCCAAAGAAATAGTTTTCTTAAGAAATATTATTAATTCCCATACAATGACAGTTACTCTAACAGAGGAGAGGAAATCCCGTATTATACTAGCCTGTAGTCAGATTTTTAAATGTTCTAAGGCAAAGATTAGGGATGTTGCTATGGTTATTGGCTCATTGGTTGCTTCGTTTTCAGCAGTTCAATATGGGCCATTGCATTATAGAGAATTAGAGAGAAATAAATATAGGGCCTTAAAATGTTCAGGCTTCAATTTTGATGCAACTATGGTTATCTCAGAAGATATGAAATCTGAAATTCAATGGTGGCTCATTAATTTAGACAGTCAATATAGAGTTATCTCCCATGGGGACATTCATTTCACTGTTACCACTGATGCATCTCTGTTAGGTTGGGGTGCTGTGAGTGACGATTATAAAATAGGTGGTAGATAGAATTCTTTAGAATCAGAATTTCATATTAATTATCTTGAATTACTTGCTGGATTTCATGGTTTGAAATCTTTTAATATTGACAATAAATTTCATTGTAAACATGTGAAAAATCAGATAATACGTCTGCTGTTGCTTATATAAACAATATGGGAGGTATTAATTCTGTATGTTGTGATATGCTTGCGAAACAACTCTGGCAGTGGTGCATTGAAAATAATGTTTGGCTTACTGCAAGTCATATTCCTGGAAAATCTAATGTAGCAGATATTGCTTCCAGGAAATTCGATGACCAAACTGAATGGATCTTAAGTTCAGATATTTTCTGTAAGATTTCTAGTTTACGGGGTTTACCAGACATTGATTTATTTGCTACAAGGCTTAACTGTCAGATTAAAACTTTTTGTTCCTGGAAACCAGATCCAGATGCATCTTATATAAATGCTTTTACTTTTTCATGGCATGATTTTTATTATTATTTGAATCCTCCTTTCAGCTTATTGAACCGCTGTGTTCAGAAGATTCGTCAAGACAAGGCGAAGTGTATAATTGTAGCACCAATATGGCCAAGCCAACCATGGTTCACGAGGTTACTCGAGTTGATAGTAGATATTCCAGTGGTTCTTCCAGCTCAAAAAGATCTTGTGCAGGTATCAAGCGGAGAGTCGCACCCTCTTTGGGAGAGTCTCAATCTTATGACATGTCATGTATCCGGAGTCAACTCGGAAAACGAGGATTTTCTGAAAGATTTTCTGAAAGAGCAAGTTGTAACTGATGAAGTGTTTTCTAACTCTGTATTAAAAGTTTAAAAATTTCCTTTGTTTGCTTTAAAGATTCACATAATCTCGTAAGTGAGACTTTACGAGAAATAATTAGGAAATTAAACGAGACTTACCGTGGTAAA
>NW_008710662.1:1962456-1976792 GCF_000327385.1 Lottia gigantea
CACTTCAACTTTACCAAGTAGTCGGGGCTGTTATGTAGTGATTTTGAGCCCCGTGCCGATTTAATGTTGATTTTACGTGCTTGGTATCACTTTAAAGAACAAAGTTCATATTTTCAAATTTTGTAGTTTCCACAACAAAAAATTCCAAATTCAAGATGGTGGAAGCGTGATGACTTCACTGTTTTATTTTGTTTGAAACATTATGATAATGAATTCAAGCACTTAATGAACAGCAACATCTTGCCAATTTTTGTGTGAAATGATTCCTTTTAATAGGTAACAGGTAAATAGTTACGTCATTGAAAAAGTGACGTCATATGCAGGAGATTGGCGGCCATGTTTGTTTATGGAGCTCTTAAGGTACTAATAGGACACTTTTGTGTGTATAATGAGTTTGTTGCCCATTACTCAATTGAAACACAGTGTGACAAGGACAAACTATAGTAGCTGTTTGATTTGTCAAGTTAATACCACAAAGAAAGGCAGTAAGAACAAAGTAGTGACCCCTTCTTCATCAACTTTTTCAAAAAATTCTAGAAACAGTTCATCTTCGTGCCAAATATGGTGAGAACGAATTCATTTTAGTAAATGAGAGATTGCAAAATGAATCTGTAGTGAATCTAATAGACAAGAATGCTGTATACCATCGAGTTTGCTATCAGTCATTAACAAACAGTGATCACATGAAGCGATCAAAAGCTAAATTTCTATCTATTTCAAATGAAACTAGCCCCACTTCCCAAAATTCGCCACCACTCCCAAAAAAGAGAAAGACTCGTTCAGGAGATGGCATATTTGACAGTACGATATGTTTCTTTTGCCAAGACACATCAAATACCAAGCCATTACATCAGATGTCAACTGAGAATGTAAATAATAAACTGGAGGACACTGTCCATAAATCTAACAAAGAAAATTTGAAAATAAGATTGCATTCCTCTTTTGATGCAAGGTCTGGTGATTTTAAATATCACAAGCACTGTTGGGTAAATTATGTAGATCGTGCTAAAGAACCATCTTATGACAAATTTGAAAACGCAGACGATATTCATCGAAAATCTGTATTAATAGAGGTAGTAAGTGCTGTAAAATGTGCTATTATTAAAAATCATATTCTATCCATAAGAAATATCCACAAACTGTACCAATTATCTTCTTCTCTATACAAATCTGACAGATGACAGAGCAGATAAATCCTAAATTGGCTGGCTTAAAGAGCAGCTTATTAAAGAAATACCAGAAATATGTTTTGAACAAACAAATCAGGTAAATCAACTGAGTAGGGTTTTCTTTAGTGGCAATGCGTCTGCAATAACAGAATTGGCTATAAAACAAAGTAAGGAATTTGACACTGACGAAGATTTGACGATTTTATGGAAAGCTGCTGGAACTTTAAGGAGAGAGATTTTGGAAAAGAAAAAAAAGGATAAAAATGAATTTGAATATTTTTCAAGTGATATTCCACTAAAACTCAAGACATTTCAGCGTTGGCTTGTGGTGGGTAAACGAGAAATGCACACAGAATGTCATCGTGATCACATGATAAACCAAAAGATACACATACAGTGTAACTCTACAATGTTCAACGCATTCACAGATTGAGAAGCACCGTACAAAAGCTCATCGGAATCCGTAGTACATCTTCGACAGACCTACGAAAACGACCAATTTGTTCGTCTAGGGCTGACTTTGAGACAGTTAGGAAGAAGTAAACGATTGATCAACCTTCTATATAGAATGCAACTTTGTATCTCAAATGATAGATGCTTGCAATGGGAAACATATCTGGCGAATGGTGTTTTGAAGAATATGGCAGCTAATAATGGAGTTTATATACCTGAATCAATGCAGAAGAATGTATTTATACATTTTCATATCGATAATGTAGATTTTGAAGAAGACACAGAGGATGGTAAGGGAACAACACATGTATTTATGATGGCTGGATTCCAACGTGGTACTTTGGATTTACCAACAGAGAGTTGTGATATTAAAAGGCACCTAAATTCTGAAAAGTCTGGTCTGAAGCTGATCGAAAATGATTTTAACAAAATTCTTGATTGCCCCAAACCATGTGGGTTGTAGGTTGTTCCACTAATCATTCAGTTATTGATAAATCTCTAACAAATCCATGTTCTATACAATTACCATTGATTCTTGTGAAATCATTAGAAAATCAACGTTTTATATCTGAATCATTTCAGACTACTGATGATAACTACCTCACTGTACACCCGTGGAATGCATATAACTCCATAATCACTAATTCCGAGGCAGAGAGAGATTTCACAACAAATGTGTTTATGTTTCCTTTGATACCAGCACCAGCATCAGATATTTCATCAGTTTATACAGCTCTAAAACGATCACAGACGATATCAACCTGGGTAGGTGGTGATGATTGTAAAACAGTGATTTCATTGGACCTTGATTTATATACTAGAGCTTATAATCTTGTACATTGCAGAACTGATCTTAGAGATACATTTATCATACGCTTAAAGGTGAACTTCATACCATATTTGCACATTTACGAGCCATAGGGTCTTTTATTGAACATTCAGGAATAGACGACGGTTGGTTAGAAGCTGATGTTTATGGCCCTAATACAATAAGGCAAATTATTAATTGCTCCCACATGAAGAGATCTGTGTCTGCGCATGAAACAACACTAGTTATCTTGTATAAGTTTTATTTCATCGGACTGCAAGCAAGATTTCCAGAAAAATTTCTTGGACCATCCGGTAGTTTGTATCAAGCTATAAATGATCAGGTGAATAACTGCCGTCAACAAAGTAAGGAGAGTGTTCAGAGTGGCCACAACAAGTTGCAACAAGAAATTCAGTCCTGCTATTTAATTCAAACAATGGACTCCTTTGACAACTGTATGAAAAGCAACCAAATGTTCCAGTTTCTAAGAGTGTATATGCGAATGATTGAACGCCTTCTGCTGTTTATTCAAGCAACTCGCCAACGGGATTGGAAGCTTCACTTAGAGGCATCAACACTAATGTGTCAAGATATATGCAGTATGGACCGTATAAAATATAGAAGAATGTTACCTGTCTATATCGCTGATATGAAAAGGTTGAAACAATCTGACCCTGGAATATGGAACGCTTTCATGAATGGAGAATTTTCAGTGAAACAGAACTCGATTCCGTTCACATCGATTGGAATGGATCATGCCGGTGAACAGGTGAATAAAATTATGAAGGTAGGTTTGATTGGAATTTCCAACAACGAAAATGCGCGAACACGATTTTTTCTGGTAGCTCCAATCCTTGCCGATATTTCAAAGGGATATTTAAACAACTTGTCATTGCAATCGTGTCACTCTTCAGCACACCATCAGAATAATGCATTTTTAAGAGACGTCAAACTGATACATTACGAAAGTTCGAAAACACGTTTGGAGAAGAATTAACAGATATTTTTTCATTTCCATCATGGAACACAACAACTTCAGATGGATGTGTACCATCAGTGCAAATTTCAACTTTCTATCTTTGATAGTCTTCGAACGGCAGCCTGTCAAAGTTTTGGTCTTCACCCCAAGCAATGCAACTGGACTCTATAGTGAGACTGCCGACCCCCACCCCTCCACTAAAATGGCCATAACTTCGCCAATTTTGACGCTAGAGGTATAATGTTTGCTTCTAAAGAAAGTTGATCATGTCCCCTATCTATTTCAGTCAAAACCAGAAATTCGGAATTTTTTCAAACTTTGAAGAAAATCGACTTTGAATTTCCACCCGAATTTTCATGTGGAAAATGTAGTCCAGACTATTTTTAGAAATCTTCTTTCTCTCTCCATTTTGACGTTTTTGCATGCCTCTTCTTGAGTAATTTTTCGTCTAGATTTGGAATTTGATGTCTGAAATTGCATTATCTTTAAGATTTGTTGAGATGATGAGAGACTTAAAGGCGGAAGACTAATTCAAAAAATAGTCGTTTTGTGACCTGCCAAACTCTAGCGGATGAGTATAACCGGTAGTAGTCTATTCTAAATTTTAGTAGCTCAAACTTTTCATGGTCATCATATATTGAATTTTTGGAGACATTAAGGATTGGTCAGGCTTTCATTCGACATATTGGAAAGCTTTCAACGAAATTTCTGGAAAAAGTTGTAGAAGGTTGAATTTCGTGTTGAATTTAGACTTATCTCCCTTCATTTAAGTAATTCTGACAAAAATATATTCTTTAATTTTGTGCTATTGGTTTGGGCTCCAGAGGGGATTCACTTCCGAAAGACGAACTGCAAAATTTCTTCATCGATATCGCTAGTCATAAAATAATTTATCATGAAATACGCTAGACCTAGATCTTTGTCATATCCAGAAACAATTTTTACATGGACAAATATATACCTCTCTGACCTGCAATTTTGAATGAAAGAGTGGGGGGGATGATTAAAATCCGAAGCCACTACCTAGGTCGAATACGACTTTCAGGTGATCAACTTTCGATAGCTTCGAGCCACCACTATACGAGAAATCGATAGCAGTGTAAGGGTGGCTGCAAAGGAAACGGAAATACTAGCCTGCTAATCATAGTTTACATATTTTTCACTCCACAGTCGATTTTTAGTCCAGAAAAGAACAACAAATGCATGTTTTATCCGTATTTTTACTTCATCGATAAAAAATAGGCTTAAAGAAGGAAATTGGCTACATTTGTCTATAAAGCGAGAAAGGAGATAAGACCAGTGGTGCATACTGCCTCGCACATGTAGTAATTAACAATAATGACGTCGTGTAATCTGATATGACGAGTATAGTTATTAGCCCAATATGTACCGAGAACCGACAAGTGGAATAACTCTGTACAGGTGAATAGCAGTGGTTTCCATGTAGAATACTATGACATGGTCCACACATTTCATCATTGTAACACTATAATAGTATTATCGAGTTGCTTTCTTGAATGCATAATATATACGTTTATATTGATATAGCGTGTGCTAGTCCAATATTTCAATTTATATGAAAAGAATTGGTTTCTTGTTGGCCAGGAAATAAGAGCATACAAATGATGATTTTCCATCGTGGTGTTAAGTCATGTGATCAAATCTACCTAGTCTGCATTAACTATACACTGTAGGTTTAGATTATTTTCTGGTCGTGAAGGAACGAGTATTTTATGATGTAAGTCAGCAGGCACTATAGAATCTTATGTTTTAACCTCTTGGCTACCCTCTAGGTTTATCAGGTAAGTCGCCATATTTTTATACTCTAGATGTACGCATTGTGTGCTTTTTACTTTCTTTTACTCAAAACTGGTTGTCATTTTGTGCAGAGCTAATTGATCACTGAATAAGTCTATGACATTTCAGGCACACACTGATTCAAAACACTGATTTGCACGATCTAAATCGGTAATAATTAACACCATGACACAAGAGTCAATTCTACCTAGGTATTCAATGAGTACTGTATTATTCATGTACATAAAAAGTAGAAACAATATCCTTGGAATTCTAGTTTGCCCGTTGTATTTTGATTACCTTCGCTCGCAGATAATCGTTCTCTGAAGGTTTCTTTAAAGGGAGAGATCACCATTTGCGGGTATTGATTTGGGCATTGACTTTATGTAAATAGTCTTCAGACTTACGAGACATGTACGAAAATCGCATAATTTCTTCAAAAAATACCCCAGACTAAGAATTTTAGTTTCTTCTTCTATATATATCTATTTAACTTTCAAACGCAGATAATTCTGGATTCATAATTTGAATGCTCAAATTTCGACGGTGAGCTGTTAACTCTAATACTTTTTAGCTATTCGAAATACTTCCCCTATCAAAGATATGATTGGTCAAACCGATGTCGAATCTGTTCCTTCAAGAAATTGAAGAATAAATAGATATTCTACAACCTGATGTGAAGTATGTAGAGGAAATTACGCTATGTAAACAATGTATATTGCTATAAATAAGTTCCGCTACTACTGATAAAATATGACGGTGTCAAAATGACATATTAACTTGTCTATATATTCAATTCGTTTCTGTTATTTGTCTGTCAATAAATACAGTCATCCCCACTCACTTTCAGCAATAAATATTAAATTATCCATATGTTATGTTTATACCCAAGAAAATTAAGATTATTTATGGAGTTTGGTAACATACGATAAAAATTAAACATGAAAAAGCATAAAAATATCCGATCAAACATAAGTTACAAAGAACCGTACAATGGATATAGATTTCGTGGAAGGGAGGGTTAGATAAAGCAAATGTACAGGGCTAGGATGGAACAAATACTTCAAGAAAATGGAATAAACGGACTGTAACTACTAGCTATAATAGAGATAAGTTGTTAAGATATCATAATGAAAAGTTATTTAGCTATCACAGAGATTTTATGGTTAGCTATCTATAGAAATAAGTTGTTAAGCTATCATAGCAATAAGTTATTTAGCTATCGCTATCATAGAGATTATATGGTTTGCCATCTATAGAGATAAGTTGTTTAGCTATCATAGAGATTGGTTGTGTAAAGATGAGTTGTATAGCTATCAAAGGGATCAGTTGTTTAGCTATCATAGAGATGAGTTGTTTAGCTATCTTTTAAAAAGTCTTTTATTTCATCAGAAATATTTCAGCATTCGATCATTAATGGTATCAGATGACAATTTGAAATCGAATTTATTTGTTCACATCACAAGTTCGATATTAGATTTTGTATATATATATTACTTTATATCTTTATAGATGATAGTTTTGATTGGTAATTGATCAATGTGCCACTGCAGCAATCCGTCATACTTCGGTTATTTTTAGCAGCTGATCAAAATATAACCTTTATTTAGGAAATGTTATGATCTATCCCTCTTTTGTATTCAGTTATGATCAAATCAGACTATATATTGGCCGATGTCATGGCCCTTTGAGATTTCAGTCTCTATCAAAGTATTTGTACTGCTGCTAGTTTAACACTGGCTCACTAACCATCGGATTGGGAATTAGATGCCGGTAAGGGCCTTGAGGATACGTTTGGTTTTTCAAACCGGTTGCCACTGTTACTTATACACGTCTGGGAAGTTGAAAAGAGCCTTCATTTAGTCGTTTGCATGGGTCAATAAATACTACAGGCTCTGCAACTGAAAGATCACTGCCAATCGGGAAAGGAATAGGCATATACTTCTGTATAGTAAAATTACATGAAAATGTTTAACAAATAAAAAATTGTTATGCTGCTTTCAGTTGTTCTGTATAATTGATGACGAATGTGACAATTTACATTGATGTGAAAAGAGTAAACATGACTATTAATATTTTTTTATACAAAGTGTACGTTGTTTTGCTGACCTATTACATGTTAACATGGAAAGGGTATTATTAACAATGGTAAACATCTGTTCAGGATGTCACTTGTCAATGAAAGAATTTCTCTTTTTATTCTGGAAACTAAAGGTATTTCGTAACTGATGTTTTTCTTCTGGAGTGAGTGCATTCCAAATGTTATGGTTCAGGGGTTAAAACCTTGTGATTTGTGTTGTCCATGCCATCGGTAAGCCCTTATCACATACGTGTTTTAAAAAGGATCCACTACCACAATAAATAATTTAATAAAACTACCCTTCTAGAAACTTATACTCTTTGGATTTGATCAGTGAAGCAGGTACTGCCACAGCCGATGGTTCTTTTAAGTAGAATTTTTTCTTTTTATATGAAAAATACAATACAAAGACTTGACCTTTAGTCCGCAACAGTTCGATATTGGATTTTGCCAACATTGATGCTTTTTATTGGAGTAACCTTTACGGCTAAGATTAAGTAATTAATCAGGCAAGTGATATGTTATTCCTTATTAATTACTAGCTTATTTCCCGATGGCGAAACCATAAATAAATCTTTGGTTTAAAGAGTACAAATTGTCATTGGCCTAGGAGTGACTGGGCAAGGCTTATTGGGTGCAGTTTTGCTTAGAGCAGTGTACAGAATAATTTCGATACGTTTTTGTTTGAAATTGATTTTGAAATGGTATTCTGTCGACTTGCAGTTCTAAGAATCTCATTGGAATCTCATCAAGGAGACAATCATGTCCAGAAATTGACCGACTATTGCGATAAAGTAATTTGTCAAAGATTTCTTCCACCCAGGACGACAAGATCGAAATTTTGCTTGTAAACTGAACATGATTTTTCAGTCGTCTCTTACGATGCTCTTAAGATGCTGTCAGTCACTAGTTCGATTTGAATACCCTGTGGTTTCCAAAACTTATTTACAATATCCTTTATAGAATAATATATTCAACATCCACATAACATTTGACGAGAGAACCCGAAGAAAGATATCGTCAAGAAGAAATCGTTGTTAATAATTCGCTCGTATGAAAGAATCGTGCGTAAATTATGTCATATATCCAGGACAGATGGATTGTTCTGTGAACGAAAGAAAATGGTCATATATTTATCTGCAAGATTTTTAAAAAGATTTACTCTTGATTTTCTGTTGGCAAATGTTGTAATTATATTACAGTTCCTGACAAAATCAATATAATTTAACACAAAACAGTATAAGTTTTAAAGAGAGTAATGTTTTTCAAAGATTCCTGGCTGGAGAAACCTATACATTATTGAGTTTATGATTGTATTCATAATCTGAAGAATTATGGTGGGGAGGTTATATAATGATAAACACAATTATCTGGTAATTATTTTTATAGAATTGATTTTAGAAGAGAAAATCAATGTATCTACTGTATTTCCTATGTCGTATAAATGATATTCTAAAACGATATGGAAATGGAAAGCAGTGATTATGGATATTAAAAAGCATCAATTACCTACGAATTACATCCCTTCGAACAAGATGCCAGCTGATCTTGGTCACTGATATTTGTGTTGTAGGAATATTATACTCTTCACAGTTCATCAGTTTTTGCGACCACAATATATATTAGGCTTTGTTTAAAAGGGTAGGATTAATAACTTTCTAATCTTATACTTTTAATAGTCGCATGGCAAACACATTGTCCATTTTGTGATACAAGCAACACATTTGGCATTCTGTTACTTTAATATGTGAAAATTTTTGGATATCGAGCCACATGCAATTCCACCTGCGTTAGAAATCATTTTGAAAAGCAAAATGGCGACCATAAAAACTTGAATTGTTGATAATTTTAATTTATGTCAGCTATAAACCAGTTGTTGTTGTCTCAATGTACATTTTGGGGGTCAAGGAATGAAATGATTCAGGTTTCAAGTAGATATAACTGCAGCCAATTTGGATATTTCTGAATCTATGTCAGCTATAAACCCGTTAATGGTGTCTAATTGTACACTTTGGGGGTCACGAAATGCAATGATTCACGTTTCAAGTTGCTACAACTGCCGCCATGTTGAATTCAAAATGGCACCCATCAACAATTTATAATAGTCAATATTTCTATGTCAGTTTAATCTCTTTCTTGGTGGTTAATTGTACAACTGTGGTCATGTTGAATTTCAAAATGGCAACCATAAAAAATGTATAATTGTCGATATTTCTGAATTTATGTCAGCCAAAAACCCGGTTCTTGGTTGCTAAATGTGCATTTTGGGGATAATGGAATGAAAGTACCACTTCCACTTCTTTGCTATAGAGCGTTTGGTCCACAGATCAAAATCACTCGGTGATGTCATCAAACGCAATCAATGTTCGTTTCAACCACAGCCACTGCTGCTAGAAAATAAAGGTTTCAGCTACACGTAGTTGTTCCTTCAAAACATGACACAGAGCTCTTTTTAAGCAAAGCAAAGAAAAGATTTGGATGAGTTCTTCAGGCCAGAAAAACGAGCTTAACTTATCCAAGAAGGATAGTTTCTATTCAGCAGCAAGTCAGACCATAGAAGACCATGCTATCAAGAACACAGATGCACCACTTGTCACTTGTGCAATTCTTTATTAGTTCAGATGCTGAAGACATGTGGCAGCGGAATATTTGTTGAATATGGCATTGATCTCGTTTTGAACTGTTGTGGGATACGTACACCAACAGGGAAGAAGAAATCTCAGCTCCATCCCTTGAAGATATTCTCACCCATGCAAACAGCAGGAGACCGACATCCGAATGGTGGTACTTGCAATAGATGCCATGGGGTGTAGACATACTTTTCTGTGCAGTGGACGTTGCCATTGCACTATCCCAACAGCGACAGCAACAAATGCATGAACTGGCTTGAGTTCATAATAGGCAGAATTTGGCGCTACATAGCAGCATATGAAGGAGATTGATGCAAATCTGGTACCTGATAATCAAAAGCACTTGTTGCGCTTGATAACATCACTGTGTGGCTTTGACGATCAAATGCTCCATGGCAAAGGAGTGGGAATTTTCTTTTCCCATTTTGAGGAGGAGATTTTGTCACAGTCTCGGCTGCTGTTTCATTCAATAAGCTTGGCACCAGCACGACAGTGCTCCAATCTTGGTTCTCTTTCCCTATCAAAACATCACGTGACCCAAAAGTGACTTGAAAGACATGTACTTGGAGCTTTGTGTGGCTTTGATGTCAAGAATATCAAATATTAGGTTAATCACCTATATTTTGCTTTTTCGCCATCTTGAAATTCAATATGGCGACAGTTGTAGCCACTTAAAATATAAACCATTGGATTCCTTAACCCCCTCAAAATGTACAATTAGCTACTGAGAAGAGTTTATAGCTGACAGATTCAGAAATATCAACAATTTTATATTGTTGATTGTCGCCATTTTGAATTTAAAAAGGACTAAAAAATTGAACCCCGATGATTGGTTTTTCATTTAAGGCATATGAGTAAGGAAATTCATAAACTCGGCAACTGTATAAATGCTTATCTATTCTGAAAGGTCAACTTCATTCCATGTTTTTATGTGTTATATCCTGTTGTTTTTAGATGGAAATAATCTCGAGTATTTTATAGAAATAATAGGCAAGATAATAGGACTAGTAAATCACCCAATGCGTAGGATGTGAACAAAATCTTGTATAAATCTATCATTTACTTCAAAAATAAATTCTCTGTTCTAAAGAGTCTGGCTCTGTCGTTCAAATTTACTAGCAGTCGTAGGATTCTGACAAGTAACAAAACTTTATACAGTTACCCTTGCCGATATCTTCAAAGGTTACCTTCTGAAAGATGATAAAAAAGCCAAGGCTATTGTCGATGAAATGTGTGAAAAACTGTTTGAAAACTGTTAATATTTCATCTTAGTTCTAACCCTTCCGGGTGCATTTTTATGGTCGACACTGTCAATAACATTTATACTGTAAATACATAATGATAATATATAGTTTATTAGAAACAAAGATATACTTACCGACAATAACAAATTAACTAGAAACAGATAGTGTTAACACTTAAAAAACAGTGATATTTCCCTGCCATTTACACTTTCTGGAAAGATTTTCGTTCGGAACAAACCGTAAATATTTTTCTATATCATGCAATGTGGAGTTATATAAAATAATTAACTGTAAGAACATATATTATTATTGTTACATGATTACAGTAGGTATAAGCTAATACAAATGGTAAGATAAAAACTAAAAGAAGTTACAATATTTCGACAGAAAACCATGTTTCTATGATTGTTACTACCAAATCTCTGGCCTTTAGAACTAATCCTAAAAATCTAATTCACACAGTTGGCTGTCTTGTTAACTACTGTTATGTTTTATTAGTGTTAGATATAAAAATGACATTATTTCGAAATAAAAGTGACAGTTGTTTTAAGTAAAAACCGTATTTCACAATCTTTGTTTACATGCTCTACAATGCAATAAAATAAGCTCAATTCGCCTACACATCGACAAAAAAATCACACAAATTACATTAAGTAAATTGAACAGCTGTTGACAAGCATTCCAAGCATTTCACTGTTATAAATATTCAAATAAAAGTTAAGTTATGATCAATAAAAGCCTATAGAGGTAGACAGAATAATAAATGTGAAACTGACATGTTTAAGAAAAAAAGAGGGAAGTTAACCATATTATTTTCTACCATGGCTAACAGGATGTTATTGCGACATAAATACATTAGTATTGTTTTGTTGTAGACAAAGGTAAGGAAGGTTTATATAAATATATTTTATATTATATAGTTAGTTAGTTATATACCAAATTTTTAATATGTTTTGTAAGTAGTCTACCATAATACAAGGCCATATAAAAAATATACCTAGAGATTGGATACATTAAAAACGGGTAACGCGATGCAGTGTACATTAAAATGACAGTGACATAGGCGTAATCTTGTGCCTGTAACAGTTATCCCTTCCGAGCGGCTAAACGCTTTATTCGAGTCTGAACTCCCTTCCCCCTTCCTGCATGAAAACCAGTTTGAAGATCTAAGGTATCATATCCTATGCCCGAATCGAACCCCGGAACTATGAAGCAATTCTTAGTGTTTGGAAATCATAGTAGAAAGGTATACAGAGTGTAATTAAATTAAACATAATGGGTTAAAAATTATCAATTATTTTCTTGTGTTGTTGCCAAAATGAAAAAAGTCAGACCATATTTTACTCTATGATGAACTATAAAACATCGGATGCCGCCAACTGCGAAGAAAATTACATCTGAACTGGATTTTGATATAAAAATTGATTTGTATAGTGTGTGCACTAATTGTATAGAATTTACAGTGGGAATTTTTTTGCCCTGAATAATTATCTATATTAGGCTCGCAACTTGGTATTCTATAGGGACATCTTTTACACAAACAGTAATTTTGGGGTCGTAAAGCCATGAGGTTTTACATAAACCGTAAACCATAATAAAATACATGTAAGTAATCGGTAACCAATATTCCACGAAATTCCATTTTTCAACACCATACAGTTAAATTGGTATCATAGAAATAATTTTCTCATCGTCTACATTCTTTTCATTCCATTACTACCAGATCATGATGCAATGCAGACTTCTTGTACAAGGAATGTTTGTTTTCAATAATGATACCAATACTTTGACATGTTAGTTTCACACAAGTATATGCTATCATCATTCGGAATGGTATGCACGTATTTCACTGTAAAGAAATTGAACCCACTTCAGAGGCTGGTTTGTCTTAAATGCTTAATCTATCGCATCCCACAGCTAACGACCACAATAACAATATTTTTTAAAACTATGCCTATGTCCTTTTTGTTTGTTTGTTTTTTGTTTTTTGAACAAAGTGTAATATGATGTATGGAAACCTTTAAAGTAGCATTTTATTTAGACACAAATTTATAGTGAAACTGGAAGTGTAATGACTGAAACCGTTGTAATTATGTAACAAAGTCGTTATACAATATCTCATCACAGACGGATCAACTTCATGCTTATAACCCGCATGGTTAAGGATTGTGGTTACTGCTCTGGTCAACTGTCGAACATCGTAACGATTGCGTTGCTACAGTGTATATGAGGTCTTTAATTCTTTAACAAAAAGGACAATGGGCAGAATAGAAGCACAATGCACATTAAGTGTTATGGATTTGATTATCATCACATAATGACATACGAAGATGTTATTGAGAACCATGAAGAGTAGTCATAAACCCATGGCGGTAAATCTCTTTGATGTTACATCCTTAAATAATACAGCCTCAAAATCTGTTTTTTCTCCATTACTTGAAATAGTTTCGGTCAATTGTCAACCTTCACCCCAGTCCACAAGCAAACGATATCTTACCTATTAAATATAGTACTGTGTTTTATATTTTAATTGGGCTGTCTGAACCCAATAAACCCATTTCTCACAACTTATTTTTTCACCATTAGTGATAATACACTCGATAATTGAACACTCTTCCGACTTGATGCACTGAGTCCCAACAGCAGACCGCTCCTTCTTAACAGTGACCAATGCAGTTCTCGTGTCTCGAAGAAAATCTGTCTAAAAATATATAGAGGGGTGAACCACTGGCCTTCAAAGCTGACTGTAGGCCACAAATAATTCTATAAAATGAATCTAAAGGGTAGTCCTTATACACAAAGAACCTCAATGCTTGGTTTAGAAAGGTTGTATTTATATCCATTAAGTTAACATTTAAACACTGTGCAGGGATAGTCATATTTTTTGTCAACTGTCCTCATTACATCAAAGTAATGCTTTTGCTCTGAAGAGAATATTGTAGTTGCCAGTTTTTGTTATTAAAAACCTAATTTGTAATCTAAACTCTCCATATTCCAGTCTATATTGAAACATGCCAGGTATATCTTCACGTGATATTAATTTCTAAAGAACCGAAGGAATAAACAAACTGGTCAGAATTATATTAACCTCCCTCTGGGACGAATAAAGATTATAATCAGAATCAGATCGTAAATTGTCTAGACTCCTAAAATAGGTTCGTGTAAACTCTCCAAAA